>NW_026606900.1:487500-660704 GCF_029890125.1 Rhinichthys klamathensis goyatoka
TGTATTCGTCTGAAAGAAGAATGTCATCTATGATGGCTTGAGGGTGAGCAAATCATGGGTGAGCAATTTTCCTTTTTGGGTAAACTCTCCCTTTAAATACATCATTCTTATGAAAATAGCCTACCTGAGATAGCTTGATGAACATAGATATATTATCGCTATCATCTGTTTGTCTTCATGTTTCAGTCAAAACGTCGACTATTTGCATGTTATTATATAAGGCATTTCCTTATATAGTTGAATACTTCTGTGGCGCTGACACTGTTTATTCTCTGTTATAAATATGATTACTGATTCACCTGCTGTTGGGGGAAGGTGTCCGGGAGAGAAATAGTTAAGAAGGAGGGGCTTAAAGTGTAAATTGCAGGTTACATTTTTTCACGAAGATAATGCAATGTGCTTACTAAACATAAAGATAAGAACCGCCCACCATTGTTTTGTATGTTTTTTATACCAAAATGCTGAATATAATATGAAAAGTTGGTACTTTTTACACTCCCCCTCCCTTCCACTAGGCTGGGCGTGACGTCATAAAAGGGACTCCAAGCCTAGAGTTACCGTTAGTCTAATGGCAAGTAGGCTAGCAATTATATAGAAACGTTTTTTAGATTCAGAAGTGATAAATGAAATAACTCAATTGTAAACATACTCGTGTGTGCTGGCTTCAAGAGGACCGTGATCCTGCCTGAAATGAGAGTAAGCTATTCGCAAAAAAAAAACGGGTTCAGGCAGCATGCGTCAAAACCAGGATATGCTGCGTGAGGCACGTCAGATTCGCCGGTCGCGGGTCGAGCTGCTCCACTAAACTCCAAAACGCATTCACCTCACTGTACGTTCACACCGCCGCCGACTTGAGCTTCCAAAGCGGCCGGAAGTCATTCATTTTCAATGGAAGCTGGCTTCTCTCAGCTGCAAGGAGCGTCAAATCCATCGGCGTCGCGTGTTGAGCGTCAATCAGAAAGTTGAAAGAAGCTGAACTTTATGGTAATGAGCTATGACACGGTTCAGCGGCAAGCAGCGGCAAAACGCCAGGAACCAATCGGAATATAGACGTCCTTCGCGCTGGCTGATTCCGGAGAAACACAATGTAAACTTTCGTTCCTACCAAAACTTTAGTTCTCTTTCATCATCTCGTGTTCAAGATCCACCTATGGGAAGGGCATCCGCACCTGACCTCTGCAGAAGCATCCAATTGCACCAAGTCTGGCCTGACAGACAGAAGCGCGTGTCCAATGCTCGGTAAGGGACCCGCCCCTTACCAAGTGTATAAAACACTAGCACGCGCTATCTTACCTCAGTTGTTATTCACTTCTCGCGACCTCTTTGCTTCGCAGCTCTACGGTTTTCGCTGACTTCACCACAGTCAACAGGAGGAAATATCTATTCGATCAGCCTCCGCCAGGCGTGATTGTCAGACAGTTGCGTTTAGTTGCGATTTATTTCTGGTTGCAAGCCACCCACGCTCGCTACCTGGATTTGCTCAGGCTGCCCGCCTGTTTCTCAGCTTTCACCTCTCCGATGGATCACAAGCTCTCCGGTCCCTCTAACCCACCGGACGTGCAGTCACGTGCATGCCCTGCCATCTGCGGTTCACTCATTGCCGCGAGGGATGCCCATCCCTTTTGCGTGGTTTGCATGGGATTAAAGCACGCGCAGGAATCGCTTTCACTTCCTGAGAACTGCACCCATTGCCTCGCCCTGCCTAGGAAGCTTCTTCGACGTAGACTCAAGGTTGCATCCACCCGAAGCACGGACGATCAGTACGACTCGGACGCTGGAGTAGGTGAAAGCGTTACAGCTCCGGGGACTTCCCAGAGCATGCCTGCTCTCAGTTGGGCTGACCAGTCTAACGAGGGCCTACTCGAGGAAATCCTTCCCGGTATTTCCTCGTTCGACTACGAGCCGCCCGGCTCAGGCGAGGACGAGGACCCCGCCGCTATACTTGAGGGCTCGGACGACGAGGAAACCATCCCGTCTATCCAAGCTCCCCCGGTTAGCGGCTTGGCTACACTGCCGCACGCGGTCCTTCTCGAGGTGTGTGAGCGAGCGGCCGCTCGTCTCGGCATGGAATGGCCGGCCCTCCAGAACGCCGCCGACCAAGAGAGGGATGTGTATGACGGCAAACTCCTAGGTCCCCCTCCCAGTCCTAGGAAGCAGCTCATGCCTGTACTCCCTGCGTGCGCTAAGCACATGCGACACTATTGGAAGGACCCGCTAGATCTTAAGCACGGCTTGGCGGGTTTGGAGGTTAAGGATATGGCAGCGTGTGGCATAGGCGACCCTCCCACCATCGAGCCCTCGATCGCCAGACACCTTAACCCCTCGCAGGGAGGGTTACTGGCCCCTCCTAGGCCAGTTCTCCCTAATAAGATGGACCGCTTCTCAGCATCTGTCTTCCAGACCTCGTACAAGGCCTCGGCTCTCGCGGTACGGGCTCTAAATGTTTCCTCCCTCCTCTCGGCCTACCAGGCTGAGCTGTTGGAGGATATGAGTTCTCATTTGGAGAAAGGCGTGTCATCGCCGACGCTGTGGAAGAAGATCGTTACCGTTAACGACCTGGGCCTTCGTAACGCCCGCCAGGCCGTCCAAGCCGGCGGACGTTCTATGGCCCTATGTGTTGTGGGGGAACGTGCCCTCTGGCTCAATCTCTCTGGTCTGCCTGACAGCGAGAAAAGACGCATAGCAGGAGCCCCAGTGGAACCAGGCCAGGCTCTTTTTGACCCTCTCCGATGGATCACAAGCTCTCCGGTCCCTCTAACCCACCGGACGTGCAGTCGCGTGCATGCCCTGCCATTTGCGGTTCACTCATTGCCGCGAGGGATGCCCATCCCTTTTGCGTGGTTTGCATGGGATTAAAGCACGCGCAGGAAGCGCTTTCACCTGCAACAGCGGTGCGATGATAAGAAGGAGGACGAGGCGTTTAAACTGTGCCTGCCTAGAAAGGCCACTCCACACCAGCCCCCCGCACGGCCCCCTCAGGCCCCGGCCACAGGACGGCCGTACCATAACACAGCCAGGCCTAAGGCTCGCAGCAGGCCACCCAGCCAGCAGCCTAGCCAGCAGCCCAACCATCCTCCTAAGCCCTGGGGTAAGACATCCTTCCCTGCGGCCGCAGCAAAAAAGCCCACCCACTCTACCCCGTCAGACGGGAAGAGGAAGAGGAAGAGGCCTACCTGATGCTCAGCTTCAGGGGCTTCTCGGTCCAGGTTTTCAGGCGACCAGCCCAGTGGACACAAGTTTGAGTTTTTCCCCCCCTTTACCCAAAAAGAGGAAGTTTTCAGCTCGAGGGACCCTTTTCCCTCGTTCGGGTGCCCAACTCCAGTTCAATATGGATATGTCACAAGTTCAGGTGTGGTCTATAAAAAATTTCCCCTCCCAGCTTCCAGTTTCAGAACTGGGGGGAAATTCGCTGTCCAAGAGTGCCCCACCACTGTTGAAAAGTGCTCAACCACAGTCTCTTCACAGTTTGCACAAACCACTTCACACACATTCAATAAAGGTTCAATTCCCTGTGTGTGTTTCAAAAATAAAAACAACAAAATAACAAAAACAACAAAAATATCAAACAGTGAGAGCGAAAGCTCTGCCAAGTGCTGTTGTTCCTCAGAAATTCTACATGTCGCCCCTAAGTTGTCCACTAGATGGCGCCATTGTATCACAAATGAACGACCCGGTTGTATTGCCAGCCCTAGGCAACTCGCCGGTGAGTGTGGGCTCTCTCACGTCACATGTGACAGCCTGGCAGTCTGTGTCTGCCCAAGAATGGGTGATTCGCACCATCATGAAGGGCTACAGACTTCAGTTTGCCAGAAAACCTCCACGTTTTAGCGGAGCTATCTTTTCTCAAACAGAAGAGAGCTCCGCGCACATTCTGAAAGACGAGATCTCTTCTCTTCTCGAGAAGGGGGTGGTGCGAGCGGTGCCTCCGCATCAATGTCAACAGGGTTTTTACTCCCGTTATTTCCTGATTCCAAAGAAGGACAGTTCACTTCGTCCTATTCTGGATCTCAGAGTGTTGAACAAACATTTAAGGAAATACAATTTCAGAATGTTAACCCACAATGTTCTTTCTCGTGCAATAAAACAGAGCGATTGGTTCACATCGATCGATCTGAAAGATGCTTTTTTCCACATAAGCATTTATCCGCCACACAGGAAGTTTCTTTGTTTCGCCTTCCAAGGCATATGTTACGAATTTACAGTGCTTCCATTTGGCCTAGCACTCAGTCCAAGAGTGTTTTGTACGTGTGCGGAAGCGGGGTTAGCCCCGCTGAGAATAGCGGGGCTCAAAATCCTGACTTACATAGACGATTGGCTGATTATAGCCGATTCGAGAGAGATCGTCATGCAAAACACGGCCCGTGTGCTCGCTCACATCACAGCGCTCAGCTTCAGAGTGAATGTGAGCAAGAGCAATTTCACTCCCGCGCAGAGAGTTATTTTTCTGGGTTTGGAGCTGAATTCGGTGACAATGCGCGCGCGTCTCTCACAAGAGCGCGTTCTCTCCTTAATGAATTGCCTCTCACAATTCAAAGAAGGAACGAGAGTACATTATCGCGCATGTCTCAGGCTACAGGGTCTTATGGCTGCGGCTATACATGTCCTGCCTTTGGGCCTTCTGAGAATGAGAGCATTCATGAAGTGGGTTTTAGCTCTTCATCTCAGCCCTTTAAGCGATCTCCGCCGCTCTGTCACAGACCTTATGCTCTACGCTCGTGCACAGCAGCGCTGCGCCACTGGAGGAACCTAGAGTTTTACGCGCATGGGACCCCTCTCGGGGCGATTATGCTGCGGAAAGTAGTGACGACAGATGCGTCCTTAACAGGATGGGGAGCCACGCAAGAGGGCAGAACAGTGAATGGGGTGTGGCCAAGCACACTTCACTCAGCCCATATAAATTATTTAGAGCTCCTCACTGTGTGGAAGGCTCTGAATCACTTTCTGCCCCGTTTGCAGGGCATCATGTGCTGGTGCGCTGCGACAACACGACAGCTGTAGCATATATCAACCGCCAGGGGGGGATGCGCTCCTCCAAGCTGCATGCTCTCGCTCACAGGCTGTTAGTATGGAGCAGACGGCACTTTCTGTCGATACGGGTGACCCATGTCCCCATGCATACTGAACAGGGGTGCAGACCTCTTGTCAAGGGGAAATCCTCTCTACGGAGACTGGCGCCTCCATCCTCAGATAGTGGGTCTACTGTGGAGGAGGTTCGGCCAGGCAACCGTAGATCTCTTCACCTCGTGCGAAAACGCCCATTGTCCTATGTTCTTCTCGCTACGGGACGAAGACGCCCCCCTCGGCGTGGACGCACTGGCCCACCCGTGGCCCAAGGTGCTGCTCTATGCATTTCCTCCCCTTTGCCTCATAACGCCGTCTCTGGCCAGGGTGAGGGAACAGAGCTTGACCATGATTTTGATAGCTCCCAGGTGGCCCAAGGCGCCGTGGCTCTCAGAGATTATCCCTCTGCTGTATGCCCAGCCATGGCCCCTCCCACTTCGCACAGACCTTTTGTCTCAAGCGAACGGGGAAATTTATCACCCGCACCCAGACAGGGTGGCCCTCTGGGCCTGGCCCGTGAGAGGGCCAACTTAAACACATTGGGGCTCCCCCCACGTGTTGTGGCCACCATTCAGTGTGCCAGAGCCTCTTCGACACGGTCTCTTTACGACTGTAAGTGGCGTGTGTTCGAAGAGTGGTGTGAAGGGCGACGGGTAACGTCATATCAGTGCTCAATCACTGACATTTTATGCTTTTTGCAGGACCTTATGGACAAGGTAAGATCCTTTTCCACTATTAAGGTCTATTTAGCGGCTATCGCTGCATGTCATGTGGGGTTCAACAGCGCTACGGTGGGGCAACACCCCCTTATTCGTAGGTTTATGAAGGGCGCACGCCGCTCTCTTCCAGTCCCCAGGAGAGTCGTTCCTGAGTGGGACCTCTCCATGGTGCTGGACGCAATGTCTCAACAGCCGTTTGAGCCCCTGGGGAGTATTTCCCTTAAGAATTTGTCTTTCAAGACAGCTTTGCTCCTGGCCTTGGCATCTGCCAAGCAGGTCAGTGATATGCATGCACTCTTTGTTCATCCCTCGTGCACTAAATTCTCTCTCAGTGGAGATAAGGTTTTTCTCAGGCCCAACCCGGCCTTTATGCCAAAATGCTTCCTGGCATTCACTTGTGAGGTGATTTTTGGGGACAGTTAAGACACCTCCTGATACCCGTGTTTAGGTTGTACACGTTCAGGAAATAAACCTCAGCCGTTTGGTGCTTGTAAACCGGATCCTCGTCTCCTGTCTGTTTCTCTGGGAAAGTGAACGACGCCAAACTGGTGTCAGAAGTGGGACCTTAAAACCACAGCTTTCTACTCGTGATTCCCAGAAAAAGATGGAGAATAAGCCGGCAAGATCGTTATAGAGGTTATAGAGGGGATATTGGATGAACGGCTAAGCGGAACGTTAAGCAACAATAATGTTGGTTGCCCCAGGGTTTTTGCTGCATGCTCCGGGGAGCAGACTCAGTCACAAACTTCTATGGCAAATACGTCCCAGAGGGAACTTGTGGTTTGTTGGCTCTGTGGAAAAACGGGTCATTTGCGCCGGGAATGTGCGATCCTGAATGTGGCTGTGTCCACTCCGCCGTCGGGAAATGGACAGGGGCCGAAGTAGAGGGAGGTGCTCTCGGCCCATCAATCATTTCAGAACCTCCATGTGGATCGTCTTAGCTTTGGCTAGTCCAGTAGAGTGCTGCCGAATAGAGGCCAAAGTGGATGGACAACTGGTGCGTGCCTTGTTGGATACTGGCTCTACAGTCACCATTATTCATCCTAAATTCTTGACAAGGAGGGTCCTTCAGACCACTCGTTTTCCCCTAGTCACTGTCATGGGTGAGAAAGCAACTTTGATGGGCTGTTGTGAGGCAGAAATCTGTGTGGAGGGACACAGTACAGTTATGTGGGTTTCGGCCGCTGAGATTCCAGAATATTGTCTCCTGGGTATCGATTTCCTGCACCAGGAAGCTGCGGTTTTGGACTTGAAGGCGGTGACCCTAACGCTAGCTGGAAAATGTTCGGTTCCAATTCACTTTAATTCTAGTCGCTTTACGTGGGGCGTCTGAATCCTAGCTCACAAGCCCAGGGGGTCCCAGGTCCAAACACTTCCAGTTTGTCACCAACATTACAGTCTGTAGAGATACCATTGTCTGGCTCTACGGTCGGGCTTTCCACCATTCCACCACCAGCCGTCTCTGATAGTGGGAACGGCAGTCAAGTTGGGGAGAGCCCAGTTTTGATGCAAGCGGCAAGAGCTGTTTGGGAGAGAAGTAGTGAGGGTTTGGAGGAACTCCAGAAGCAGAAATTATGGCAGGTAATGGAACGCCATGATAACCTCTTTGCCGCCTAAGCCAGTGATGTTGGGCAGACGAAGTTGGTACAGCATTGTATAAACACGGGGAGTGAGTGTGGCAGGGGTGGCCACTGATGAGCAGAAGACGGCAGCTGTTCGCGATTGGCCGGTTCCGTGCAGCCTTAGGCAGTTGCGGGCTTTCCTAGGACTAGCGTCGTATTATCGGAAATTCGTCCCTGGGTTCGCCACTGTTGCCACTCCCCTCCATGAGTTGACAAAGAAATCACAGCGGTTCCAGTGGGGGCAAGAACAGCAGCAGGCTTTTGAAAGCCTGAAGGAAGCTTTGTGTCATACGCCAGTCTTGGCCGCCCCAGACCCTAGATTGCCATTCATCCTGGACACCGATGCCAGCAATGTAGGTCTGGGTGCTGTTCTCTCCCAGGAAGGGGGAAAAGGGAGAGAGGGTGATTGCCTATTACAGTCGGGCCTTCAACAGGGCAGAGCGTAATTACTGTGTGACCTGACGAGAACTTTTAGCTGTGGTGGAGGCAGTCAGCCATTTCAGGCATCACCTCTGCGGCCTTCATTTTGTGATCCGAACAGATCATGCTTCCCTACGTTGGTTGTTGTCTTTCCGGGAGCCAGAGGGACAGGTGGCACGGTGGATAGAACGCCTGCAGGAGTTTCAATTCACCATTCAGCATCGCAAGGGGGAAAGTCACCAGAATGCGTACGGGTAGGGGGAGTGGCTATGACGCGGAGCTGAGCGGTCGCATTCTCGATCCCTCCGTAGGAATCGGCTAAATTTGCTTATCCTGAGTTAAAAGCGAACGTAATCCTTCACCAAACTTAAATTTAGTGCATCTGTAATCTAAGACATGTCGACCAAACAATCTAAAGCCAGCTCGGGTCATCAAAAAAAAGCTCAGAACAGGGCCGACCGACTCGAAGAAGCAGAGGAAGATGCTAGCATGCTAACCACTGATGTGCACTCTTCCGGAGCAGCAGGGATTTTAGAGGCTATTGCAGCCCTGAAAAATGACTTCAGCTCCAAATTTGACGGAGTTTTGACCGCAATCAACGAGATTAGTGTGTTAGTGTGTGATTGATCAGTTTATAACTGCTCCTCGTTAGTAGTGGATCAGTTGAGCGTCTTGCTCGCTCTTAAAGGGATACTCCACCGTTTTTTCATATTAAACTATGTTATTCTCTTATCTAAGACGAGTTGATACATACCTCTCTCGTCTCAGTGCGTGCACTGAATCGCTCTGTCGGGCGGAGAACTTTGAGAGCAGTTAGCTTAGCCCCATTCATTGTATATGGGCCAAACAGAGATGAAGTTAGAAGCGACCAAACACATCCACGTTTTCTCTATTTAAATATAGTTACACGAGTAGTTACACGACCAAGTATGGTGACACTAAATAAAATGTGGCGCTTTTTATAAGCGGGTAAAATGGATAACTATAATGTATGGCGGAATAGCACTTATTGGGAGCACTTTGACTCGGCGCTGTAATATCTTCACTCGTGAAAAGTCCTCTCTCCCTGTCATTTCCGTCAATAGAACCAACGTGACCTGCACGCCTGCAGTAGTAGTAGTTTTTTGTGCAGAGTTGACGAAGTATGAGGGAGAGGGAGAGGGGGGAGAGGACTTTTCACGAGTGAAGATATTACAGCGCCGAGTCGAAGTGCTCCCAATAAGTGCTATTCCGCCATACATTATAGTTATCCATTTTACCCGCTTATAAAATGCGCCACATTTTATTTAGTGTCACCATACTTGGTCGTGTAACTACTCGTGTAACTATATATAAATAGAGAAAACGTGGATGTGTTTGGTCGCTTCTAACGCTTCTAAGTTCTCCGCCCGACAGAGCGATTCAGTGCACGCACTGAGACGAGAGAGGTATGTATCAACTCGTCTTAGATAAGAGAATAACATAGTTTAATATGAAAAAACGGTGGAGTATCCCTTTAATGCCACCAGGGAAGGTAAGCCGTCTCGTTTGAGGAGACAGTGCTGGGATTAAGTTTAGGGGTTATAAATGTACATTTTATTTTGTAATTCGGGATAACGGCATACACTCCAATTGTTTTAAAGGGGTCATATAATGCCATTTTTGTACAAGCTAATATGATTCTTTAGGATCTAAATTAAAAGTTTGTAATATACTTTAATTAAAAATTCTCATTAGTATTGTAAGAAAACACTTATTTTACCTGGTCAAAAACAGCTCTGTTTTCAGCACGCCGTTTCAGTGCATATGACTTTAAATGATAATGAGCTTTGCTCACCCCGCCTCTCTGTTCTGCGCATACACTGTTTGTAACACAATAACACAATAACCACGCGTTGTTCATTATAAACGTGGGATTATGAATTATATTGAGAACGTTGTGCATAGAAAACATGCTGTAATGTACCCTGAGTGTAAACCGACGCATTCATCGTGAAGCGTGCAGCTAGCGATTTGCAAAGATTAATATAAATATTAATATAAAGATTAATAAAACGTTACACTCACTTTAGTTCTTCTGAAGGTTCAGCAGGAAGACGAATAGGTTCCGATCCTTTATTCAGGTGCAGCTTCTCAGCAAAACCAGCTTTACACTGATCCTCGTTTATAAAGCAGTCCACTGAGAAATGATTCGGCAAACATGAGAGCATTGACGTTGCTCGTGGGGAATATTCCCTTCGAAAACAAACTCAGCCACTGCGTCTTCAGCGGTTCGGATTTAGGAACATTAAAATGACTGCTGTATTCGTTATTGCACCCAAGAACAGAACACCACAATCGCTTAGACGCCATTCTGCTCATAGACAGTGCTCCAGCATATCAACAATGACCGCGCCGATCCGCGCGGACTATGATTGACAGGACGAGCGAGGGCGGGTCTGTGTTGAATCGCTCCTGTCAATCAACAATCGCGGGAGGGGCGTCCGTTTTATTGACGTCACAAAAACGAACGGCTCAATTTGAGGCAGGGGAAAACATATATGGAGATTAAAACAAAAACACTGGATGGATTTTTATCATTATATGATGGTTGTGTACAGGCACTGCCAACACACATTTCAGTACAATCAACTTGTAAAAGTGCATGTACCATTAGATGACCCCTTTAAGAACGAGATTACAGTTTACATCATTCCTTCCTATTACGTATATGGCCTGGTTGAAAATGTTTATGCTTGATTTTATTTTATGTCTTCTAATCTAAATTTGAAGCTTACATCCTGGAATGTTAGAGGTATGGTGAAGTTGGCTAAAATGAAGCAAATCCTCAGTAGGGTTAAACAACTCAAATCGTTAGTTGTATATCTCCAAGAAACCCACTTATTATCAGATGAAGTGATAAAGATAAAAAGGAGATGGCCAGGGCAAGTAATATCAGCCTCCTACTTATCACACACTCGAGTGGTGATGATCCTGATTCATAAATTGATACCCTTTAAAGTGGACAGCGTCATCCGTGACATAGGGGGTAGATACCTGATTGTCCAAGGTACATTGATAAATGAGAAGATAAACATGATTAATATATATGCCCCAAACAAAGACAATCCCAAATTCTTTGAAAATCTATTTTTATTAATTGCTTCTCTCCCAGGGAAAGCTCTAATAGCAGGTGATTTCAACTGCACTTTAGACCCTAAATTGGATCTGTCAACTGGGATGGATTCCTCTCATATACAAAGTAGGAAAAAACTGTAACAGTATATAAATTTTCTTAATTTGTGCGACCCCTGGAGGAGTCTGAACCCAGATAAATTAGAATTCTCCTGTTATTCTCCCCGATTTAAGTCATACTCACAAATAGATTTTTTCCTGATTTCCAGCTCTATGCTCTCCTCTGTGATAGAATGTAACTATAACAGCATACTGCTGTCAGATCATTCCCCTACTTCACTGGTGTTTAGAGCCCAAGGGGTAGTTAAAGGGAACCCTAGATGGAGATTTCATCCCAGATGGCTTTCTGACTCGAATTTCCTGCAATTTTTAGATGTTCAAATTGAGTCGTTATTCAATACAAATACAGATGAGACCTCTGCTATTGTCAGATGGGAAGCCTTTAAGGCATACATCAGAGGCATGATTATATCTTACACCAGTTGAAAAACAAACAAACTCAAGTTGAAAATGAATGAGCTTGACCACAGAATTAGACAATTGGAAAGAGAGGCCTTTTTGGACGGCTCTACAAAAATAAAACAAGAATTAAAGTTACTTAAAGCCCAATATGAGGAAATTTCCACATCAAAAGCAGAAAATATTTTAATCCGGTTCAAACAGAGTTACTATGACCAAGGTGAAAAAACGGGGAGATTGCTAGCCTGGCGAATAAAACAATTAGATGCGGACAGGGCAATTACTGCAATTCAAACTCAGAGTGGAGCAATAACAACAGACCCACAGGAAATTAATGATACTTTCTCCATCTACTAAAAAATATTATATTCATCCGAATCCTCGGGGAGTCTGGAAACACAATCTGAGTTTCTGGATGATCTTTATATCCCTCCATTATCAGTTGATTTTAAAGAACAATTGGATAGGGAACTAGATGCCTCAGAAATCGCTGACGCCATTACTAATATGAGAGGAGGTAAAGCCGCAGGCCCAGATGGTCTTCCGGTTGATATCTACAAGATATTTAAAGATAAATTAATTGAACAACTTTTAGATATGTAGGAGGAAGCCTTTCAACAGGGTTGTCTTCCAGATTCCCTGAGGAGCACGCTGATAACACTTATTTTGAAACACAATAAATCCCCTACCAATTGCACGTCGTATAGACCTATTTCACTGCTCAACACAGATGCTAAGATTATCGCTAAAGTAATGGCTAGAAGACTGGAACTGGTGCTCCCGACAGTGATCAATCCAGATCAGAATGGTTTTGTGAAAAACCGTCAAGCTTTCCATAATGTCAGAAGGGTGTTGAATTTGATACATGCGAAGGAGGGAACCTCTGATGCCGTTATTCTGTCCTTAGATGCTGAAAAAGCATTCGACAGTGGAGTGGAGCTATTTATTTGATGTGTTATCTCGCCTTGGCTTTGGTAACTACTTTCGAAAATGGATTGAGACACTCTATACTGACCCAATGTCAGAGGTCTCCACCAACTATATAATATCATCTCCTTTCAAACTCACAAGAGGTACTCGTCAGGGGTGCCCTCTCTCACCAATGCTATTTGTTTTAGCAATGGCGGTGAGATCACACCCCTCAATTTCAGGTATAAAAGTATCGGACACCGAACATCGTATTGTAATGTATGCTGACGACACCCTCTTACTCCTAACAGACCTAAGGAACTCAATTTTTAATTTGACCAATTTAATTGACACATTCGGTCATGTTTTTGAATAAGCGGGAGCGAATAAATCCGGTGATAAACCACCCTTTCAATAATGCGGTAAATGGATTTAAATATCTAGGTATCACCATTACCCCAATCATTAAAGACTTAGTACCCTGTAACTATGATCCTATGATTTATACAGTAACTGAATCCATGTAACTGGTCATCAATGCCAATCTCCCTTTTAGGGCGTATAAATATAATCAAGATGAATTTACTACCAAAGTTTTTATACCTATTTCAATCCATCCCTTTACCCCCGCCGCCACAGTTCTTCTCCAAAATGAAGCAACTATTTACTAAGTTTATCTGGAATAAGAGGAGGCCAAGGTTGAGGCTGTCACTTCTTTACCTGCCTAATGAGAGAGGAGGGTTACAACTACCCAATTTACAATGGTACTTTTGGGCTGCTCAAATTAGAGCTGCATTGTACTGGTTTTCCCATGAACCTTACTTACCATGGGTACAAATTGAAAGTATCTGCACTAAAGGCCAGCGACTTGACACTTATTTATACTCTGCATCTGTCAAAAAACTGTGGCGGCTCACTGATAACCCCTTTGTGAGAAACACAATTAATGTCTGGCATGATGTACAGTCAATTCTTGGTGAATCTACTTTTTTCTCAGGCTTTTCACCAATATGGGGGAATGATAACTTCTCTCCTGGAAAAAAAGACCAAGGTTTTAAAATGTGGGCAACAAAGGGCATCTGTAAAGTTATGGATCTATATAAGGAAGGTAAACTAGCTTCTTTTGAGGAACTTAGTAATGAATATGATATACCTCGGACACATTTATTTAAATATTTACAGTTAAGGAGTTTTGTTTATGCACAGACACATTCCTATACACAACCTCACTTGTCCATGTTAGAAAACCTAGCAGTAAATAATTGTACTGGCAAGGGTCAGATATCTTTACTCTATAACATTCTGGTTAAAAACCATAAAGACTCTACTGAGCATAAGAAAACCCAATGGATAAATGACTTACAAACAGATATCTCAGAGGAGAATTGGAGAGAGATATGCTCTAGAGCACAACTCCTAACAATAAATACCCATCTCAAACTGATTCAGTATAATTGGATTATGAGGACTTATGTTACTCCGGAAAGACTGAATAAGATGCCCTGGAAATATTGGAATATTAGAAATCGGTTTGTGGTAGTCGCGATGGACTACTTTACAAAATGGCAAGAGGCCTATGCTGTTCCCAACCAGGAGGGTCGGGGACAGTGGCGGATGTCCTGTTGGAAGGTGTGTTTGCTCGCTTTGGGGTTCCCTCTGAGATGCATACTGATCAGGGAAGGAACTTTGAGTCCCATGTGTTCTCTGAGTTCTGCCGGCAGTTGGGCATCCGGAAGACAAGGACAACTCCCCTACACCCCCAGAGTGATGGGTTAGTAGAGAGGTACAATCGAACACTGGCCACCCAGCTAGCCCTGTGTGTGAGCCAGGATCAAAAGGACTGGGATCTTCAGTTGCCGATGGTCCTGCTTGCAAGTCGGAGTGCGGTGCAGGAGACCACTGGATGTACGCCAGCTCTCCTCATGCTGGCCATAGAATTGCGAACCCCATCCTCCCTGTTGATGGGTCAACCGCCAGATGCACCAAAGGCTCCACACGGATTGGAGTATGCCCATCAGCTACAGGACCGGCTGCAGTCAGCCCATGAGTTTGCTCGTCGTCAGGCTTTGCAGGTGGGTATACGCCAAAAACGGGCATATGACCATCATTGTACGGGAAGGGATTTTAATGATGGAGAGCTGGTATGGATCTATAGTCCGAAGAGGAAAAAGGGACATTCACCTAAGCTGGATTGTGTCTGGGTAGGACCCTGTTACGTAGTGAAGAGGCTTGGAGAGTCTGTTTATCGTATTCGGAAGAGTGGCAACCTTTCAAGAGCAGAGGACAATGGCAGACCACTGGGGCGACCCACCCTGCGAACGAAGGAGCTGGAGACGCAGCGTCGGACAAGGGGTGGGAAACCTCAGCGGGCTGTGAAGAGGGTGACCCTTTGACCCAGGCTCCTGGGGGCACTCTGGATACTCTCGGAGGAGCTGGAGACACAGCGCCGGGAGGGTCTGGAGATCTTCTGGGTCGGTCTGGGTTGGAGGCGCCTGAAGATAGCACCATGAGCCCTGATCATTGTTTGAATGGCAGCAGACACAGTGGAGGCCGTCGTATCACCCCGGTGGTGGAGTACCGGCCAACTACTCCCTTGAGGCATGGGCTACCTGCCAGTGGGCTGCGGCAGACCCCAAGAGCGAGGACTGGATCACGGCTTCGGCCCA
The DNA here is from genome assembly GCF_029890125.1 of Rhinichthys klamathensis goyatoka. Taxonomy (NCBI): domain Eukaryota; kingdom Metazoa; phylum Chordata; class Actinopteri; order Cypriniformes; family Leuciscidae; genus Rhinichthys; species Rhinichthys klamathensis. The sequence goes on from NW_026606900.1 coordinate 502,510, forward strand.
GAGAGGCACTTCGGATGCCCCGGCATTTCATGGATTTCACCTTCCTCGGGGACAAGGAAACCTGAGGAGGGGGCAATGTGGTGCTGACTGTTTATTCTATGTTATAAATATGATTACTGATTCTCCTGCTGTTGGGGGGAGGTGTCAGTTGAGGAAAATAGTTAAGAGGGAGGGGCTTAAGGACGGAAAGTGGGGAGAGAAAGAGAAAAACTGAACGGTGCGAAGGAAAGTGAGTCTAACGTTACATCTCTTTTTGGGCGTTCATGTTGTTTTTGGGGACAGTTAAGACACCTCCTGATACCCGTGTTTAGGTTGTACACGTTCAGGAAATAAACCTCAGCCGTTTGGTGCTTGTAAACCGGATCCTTGTCTCCTGTCTGTTTCTCTGGGAAAGTGCACAACGTCACACTTCTATGTACTTTCTGCGCGAGGGATGAATCAGTATATGTACTGGGCTTCCAGTAGGCTATGAATGAAACAGATGACGTGAGTGTTTAGCGCTCCATATCGCTATCATCTCCCCATTTTGGGTCCAAATAGAAAAATAATACTAAAATACTTTGTAACGTGGAAAACTTGAGTAGTTTTTAAGCAAACTACTTATTTACTCTTACTTGAGTCATATTATTTTTCAGTACTTCTACTTGTACTCAAGTAAATTATTACTTAAGTACAATTTGTTAGTACTCTTTCAGTTTCCACCACTGCCGACCAGTGTCCTTTCTCCACTGTTTTTATAGAGATTAAAAAAAGTAAATTGAGATAAAAAAATTTAATGGCTAACACGAAATGTAAATGGTACAGTATATTTGAAAGTCTTTTTTTTTGTTTAAAGTATTTTGTTTACAGTAACCAAGTGATTATTTCCCCCTTTAGCAAACAGGAAGAGCTAGAGAGAGCCAGCATGTCTAATGCCAGACTAATGTCTTCACCCATTTGTTTGGTGGAGAATGTGAACGGATCTCTCCGCGTCTGTAAGGATGCCATTGAGCTCCTGAGTAGAATCAAGGAGCCGGTGGTGGTGGTGTCTGTGGTGGGACTCTACCGTACGGGGAAGTCTTACCTTATGAACCGCCTGGCAGGACAACAGTCAGGTGATAGAACTGTCTAGACACGCTAACTTAATGTATGAATAAATTAGCTACATCGTGATAATAATAATAAAAAATTGAATTGCCTCAGGCTTTGCTCTTGGCAACACTATTGAGTCGAAAACCAAAGGCATCTGGATGTGGTGTGTCCCTCACCCCGATAAAGAAGGACACACTCTGGTGCTGCTGGACACAGAGGGACTTGGTGATGTGGACAAGGTGAGGACAAGGATTGAGCTGTAGATTTGTTAATATTGTTATATGGTTGATGCTTTGATTTTGAAGACACTGTGTTTCAGGGAGACTCTAAGAATGACGGCTGGATTTTTTCTCTGGCCGTTCTGCTCAGCAGCACTCTGGTGTACAACAGCCGCGGCACCATCGATAACAATGCAGTGGAAAATCTACAGTATCCTTTAATCGGCCACGTAACCCACATCCTCTTTCAAATATACAAACATACACTTTGCAAGATGCTGTTATTTCTCAATGTGCTGCAGCTACGTTAGTGAGCTCGCTGAGCAGATCAAGATCAGATCGACAGAAGCAGCAGACGAGGAGGAAGATGATTCCAAATTTGTGCTCTTTTTTCCATCATTCATCTGGGTGGTTAGAGATTTCACCTTGGAACTGGTAATTGATGGAAAGAAAGTGACTCAGGATGAGTACCTTGAGTTTGCCCTCCAGCTGAAAAAAGGTATTTTAGACAGAAATTCTATAAACATCAAGCACCAGTATGTGAATTTAAATAATTAGACACTAAATATTAACAACAATAAAAAAATGTTGACACAATCTTCTTTGGTAAAATGTGTTATTTTTTCCTAAAAACTTAATTTAGGTGTAAATAAGAAAATCAGCGACTACAACCTGCCCCGTCAATGCATCCGAAACTATTTCCCATCCCGGAACTGTTTCGTGTTCCCATCTCCTGCCTCGCCTGAAAACATGAGACGCTTAGAAAGCTTGCAAGAACGGGACCTTGTAGCAGATTTTCTGGAGGTCACGGGTCGTTTTTGTGACCACATCTTTCACAGGAGTGCTGTGAAAACACTGAAAGGAGGACACAGAGTTACTGGCATATGTGTGTGTTTTACCAATTTAAGTTATTGGAAATTTTCAGTGTTCAGAGTGTGAACTTCGACCCATAAGCCTTTATATTTTTGAAAAGGTTAAATTTGTTTGTCTGTTGTCAGTGCTCGGGCACCTGGTTGAGATTTATGTGGATACAATCAGCAGTGGGAAGGTGCCCTGTCTGGACAATGCAGTGGTTACTCTCGCAAATCTAGAGAACCAGGCAGCTGTTCAAGAAGCGTTGCTCGTGTATCAGAGTGGGATGGAAGAGGTAAGACACACAAGTTCATATATTTAGTTAGCACTGATACTCAGCAAACTGTCCTTGACTTATCTAAAGCTGATTTGATATGATGTTAAATAAAATGATACATAAATATACATAATATGTACAGGTCACCTACAGCAGGCAATATTTTAAAGCATCATGTTATTAATTTAACATGTTAATATTCAGTAAATAAATAAAGCTCTGCCTTTGTCAAATTCACAGAGTTATTCTTTTTTTTTAACTGAACAGTTTTAATTTAAGTACTCTAATTTAATTGTTACAGCCATTCATTCTTTGCAGGTGAAGAACAAGTTCCCAGTAAATGTGGATGATATTTCCACTGAGCACCAGAAGTTCAGCAGGCTGGCCACCTCTGAGTTTATGAAACGCTCTTTTAAAGATGAAAAAGGAGAATACCTAATAAAACTAGTGGTGAGTTTTTAAATGCACAATTGGATGCACACACTCATTATAATGCAGCTATATTCCTAAATTAATATAGCTATAATGTAGTTATTTAATCATTATGCTTTATTTTAAATTATATTTAGCTGAAGTATTTAAATATTGTCCTTGAGAAAAAAATAATCTTTTTATTTTAGGGAAGTTGGAGGGGGGCATAGATGGACCAATAACTCAGCTAGTATAACAGATTTTTCCAGTGTTTATATGTGATGTATGTACTGTATGTGTGTGTATGTATGTTTAGGAAAACATAGATGTACACTATATAGGCCTGCTGAAAGAGAATGAGATGGCGTCAGAGAGAAAGTGTCAAGATCTGCTGAAGAATCTGTTCTCTGAGATGAATAAACGGCTGCAGAATGGAGAGTACAGTCAGTCTGGAGGACATGAACTCTACTGCAGAGACAGAGACGCCATTGTTGAACAGTACCGCAGAGAACCCAACAAAGGTGTATCGGTGAGGACACGTTCTGTGTGTTTTTACGTAATGGTTCTTTGAGTACACATAGAGTTATGAGTATGTCTATAGATGTGTTCTAATATACTGTATATGTTTATGTGCACTGCAGGCTGAGGCCGTGCTGAACGAGTTTCTGAATGAGCGAGGAGCTGAAGCAAACAGCATCCTCTACACGGACACAAAACTCACTGAAAACGACAGAAAGATTCAAGGTAAATCTTTACCAACCGTGTAAATATATGTAATTCATTAACCAGCAAACCTGCAGAATTTGTAATTGAAAAAATGCATATGAGATGGAAACCAAACCCAAATTCTTAAAGCATCTTGGAGTTCAGATTCGGGAGGTTTAGTATTAGCATTAGGGGCAGTTGTAGCCTAATGGTTAGAGAGTCACACTGGTAACCCGAAGGTTGGGGGTTTGATTCTCAATACCAGCAGGAAATGACTGGGGTTCCCTTGAGTAACCCCCAATCGCTCCCCGGGTGCCACAGCAAAAATGGCTGCCCACTGCTCTGGGTGTGTGTGTGTGTCCACGGTTTGCAGTGTGTGTTCACTACTCACTACTCCTAATGTGTGTGCACTAACTTGGATGGGTTAAAAGCATTGGACAAATTCTGAGTATGGGTTACCATATTTGGCCGTCACGTCACTTCCACTTTCACTTAGCATCATGTTTCACATTATTTCTCTCCTTTTTTATCTTGATTGACAGAAGAAAAGGAGAAGAATGCTCTGCTGGAAAGGAAGTATAAAGAGGAAGAGGAGAAACGCATTCAGGTTGAACGAATGACGCAGGCAGAAAAAGAGCAACAGGAGGAGCGAATGAGGCAGATGGAGGAGAAGTTCAACCAGGAGAGGGATCAGCTGCAGAAGGAGATGGACAGAGCTATTGAGAGCAAACTGAAGGAGCAGGCGGAGATGCTAAACAAAGGCTTTAGGGAGAAAGCTGATTTTCTGGATGAAGAGATAAAGAATCTTAAGAAAGAAAAGGAAGAGAAAAGTTCTGGGGGTTATATAAATGAATATCTGATGCCTATTGTTGGAGCTTGTAAAGAACTCTTTCCTGCCATGCTCCAATACAAGGTGATGATGAAAGGACTTAAATAAATACCGCTTTAATGCAAATCACTGTTGAATTACAAATTGATTCATTTAAAGTTATAGCTTATAAAACTCAATCATGAGTAGGTTTTATTTAGTAAGATTATATTTAGTTTGAGTAGAGTGCTAATTCACATTCTTACAGTGTACTGTGCACAAACATTATGTACTGTGTTGCTGGTTATGGGAAAATCCATAGTTTTAAGCATGTAGTAAGACATACAAGTTTGCCTGTATTTAGTAGACCTTCATTTCACATACTGTTTGTGTTTGTATGTAACCATTGCATTTTTCAAACAATGTTACAGTCATTATATTCATCAGATTAAAATTCATCATTGTTTAATTTGTACGTTCATAAACCTTGAAGCTGTTGTCGTCACAAACTCCTTTTCCCATTTTTTGGAGTCAATTTGACTCCCGAGCTTAGCTTTAGAAGCTGATGTAAACAACTTCTTAACTCCTTTTAAAAGCGTGAGGATTTAGAATACAAGAAATGGTCGCATGTAAAGTTTGAATTGCGCAGTCATGCCAAATTTGTAGGCCAAACCGGAAGGCTAGTTTTTCATGGGTTCTCAGGAATTTCCTCTTGATTTTTAAAGCTGATGTGTAAAATAAGGTCTGTGATGAAATTTACTTGGACAGACTTTTCCACAAAAACACAGTCCTACCTAAAAATTTATTTTGAAGCCTTTTTTAAAACGCAACATGCTTTTAACGCAAAACGCAAACGCAAAGTTACTATATAACAAATTCAGCTTCTAAATGGTTGTCCTTATGTTGTTGGCACAAATTAGACAGAACTTTGTATGCCTTGTATTAAAACAAAGCATACTACTGTAAGTACAGTACCATTTCACAGATGTGGAAATTAGGCCTCTTTCTATTTTGGTTGTATCCTTTTTAAACATACATTGATATTTTAAATCCTAGTTAAAGTACTCCACATACGCTGTAGTTCAGTCTGTTTTGTTTTGTAGTAGTCAAAATATTTTGAGACTGCCTAAAAATAACAAATAGGGTTTTGTTTTATTTACATAATTTCTAACACATTTTAATTGAGTTTAATTCATGGTTGTAAATTCTTACACTGAACCTAACTGGAACCAAAAGTCATCCTTTTAAAAGTGTTTGGACTTCAGTTATGGAAGTTGTGTGTTACACTCTGTTACACTCAAATTGCTTAGGAGCTCTTACTTATAAGCTATTTTGGATGGAATACAGTTATGTGCTACAATATAAATTACTTAACTAATATGTCATAATGTGTTATTTTGTGCAAGACACAATTAATCTGAATCAAATTAAATATTTTATTATATTTCACAGACCACTTTCAACCTATAGGCGATCTGATTCAGCCTATAGGCGATCGGATTACAGGCAAACAAAAACAATAGAAAAGTGGTATAAGTCAGTAGGTCTGTTGACTAAAACTTTAAACACAAAAAGTACAATTATATTGTCCACTGAAAGGGCTTTTCTTAATCTGACAACTGGACACAGATATTGGCCCATGTCAATCTCAACATGGCCAAATATCAAACTATAAATTTGAAGGTTCCCAGGAAAATTTTCATCAGGATTCACAGATTATGTAATAGGAAAAGTTCACATCCCTCTAGTCTCAGCCTCAGACGTCACGCCCACGGAACGTTGGCTAAACGTCTGATGCATATGGTACACTTAAAGGGACACTATGCAGCTTTTTTAGCTTAACTGAACAGCTTCAGAGTTATTGAAATGGTTATATAACTTCTTTCGGGTTGAATGGTGGGCGTCTCGACCCCCCCTGGTGCCTGTGAGCGCAAAAATCTCACTTGCAACTTCGGTGCGGCGGGCCGCGTCAGGAAGTATCGCGTGATATCAGCTCTCGCGATGTAACATATTCCTTTACGGCAACTCACACATACACACAGGAACAAGGTATAGATGGATGGAGTTTGTCACACTATCGTCATGGCTGAGCCGGCATATAAGATGCAGAAAGCTAGGAAAGCATTGTCGGAGGAACAGAGAAAGAGGAAACGGCAGACTGACCGAGCGAGGAGTCGGGCACGAGCATAGGCATAATTTGCAGGTGTGTTATGTCCCCATTGAAACTTCTCGCGGCACGGATGTACCATTACAAACAAATAAAACATCTCCAGGTAACTCTAGTAGAGCATTCATTTCGTTCGTTTGTTAAATAAGAGGCGATCTGAAATGTGTTATTTTTTAAATCAAGTGACCAAAGTGCTCGTTGCCTCTGCGATCAGTGGTGCAGATAAGTTACAGTGTTCTGTTGTGACGCGCGCCTGAATCCGTTGCGGGGACTGAGAGACTCTCTATATTTTGTTATGGTGAAATCACAAAATGTAATGCACAAAAAACATATCCCTGCTTGAAATACAACCACTAATAAACAATCGGTTTTGATGAGGAAAATAAACTATACTACTAGTACCGATTAGAACCCAGAACCTCTGACACACTTGGCAAAAGTTCTGCCTCTGGACCATTAAAATTGTCGGATCTATGTATTTAATCACGTGAAAATTCTCACCACTAACAACATATATTATATCTCATTAAACGACAAATTAAACACAATGTACTATTGTATACTGTGAGTGGTATTTACGACAGTAACGTTAAATTCAAGTACTCCACAGTAACTCTAGGGGTCGCTGTTTGACAAAAACGGGATTTCTGCATAATGCCCCTTTAACTGGAAACACTTCAGGAATGTCGAAGTCGTCATCTGATTGGTTGAATTTTATCGGATTTCCGGGGGGTGCGAGTGTCGCGTTTATTTTCGGTGCGCCGGGAAACAAAGCGCAGACGTGTGATTGCGGAAGAAAAACTGTTGTGTTTACATGAGTGACAATGAGCATTTATCAAGATCAGCTAAACGTAGGATTCTCAAAAGTATGCGAGGTTCACGGCGTAGACTCTTTAAGAGATGTCCAGGAGTTTTGTTTGAGGCACTTAGTGGAGACAAAAAGAAATATTTTAGCCTGTTTGCCGACGGGATTTGGGAAGAGTATTATTTTCCAAGCCTGGCCGACCCTTTGTCAGCATTTATAAGGATTCCCAGCAGATCCAACTTTACTAGTTGTGTGTCCCCTCCTATCTATTACATAGCTGTCAACCCTCCCGTTTTTCCGGGTTTCTCGCGTATTTTAGCTCTTTTCCCGCTGTCTTCCCGTTTTATTATTTTCCCGTAAAATATCCCGTATTTTTACGCTCTGATTGTGTGAGACGTACATGCTCGGGCAGATTCGGCTTGAAGTCGTTCATCCTCGGATGCGGCGCCGCGCGCGCTGTTACAAAAAAAGCTGTGCACACAGCCAAGCGAAATGGGGTCTTGCCGGTCTTGCGCACCCAACGCGTAATCTTTGCCGCGCTCGTGCGGACGCGTCAAGTATAAACAATTATACTCCGTGTCAGCGCGCGCTTTGATCGGTAAAGGAGCACTGACCTCTCCCTAATCATCTCCAGCAGCCCCCGAAGCACCACGTACCGTTTCCCTCGTAAACTGATATTAGTATTTAAACATTCTCTGATAAAAAATGACACACTTTCTCTAATACACACACACACTGTCTCTTTCTCTCTCACTCATTTGTAGTTATAAACTCTTTAGACTTTTAATGATTAGTGCTTTATTTTTAGTTTGTGGTGGGTAAGAAAAATTCCCTTATTTTGGGGATGGATTCCGGGAAATCTCCCTTATATTCAATGTTGACAGCTATGATCTATTATGGAAGATCAAGTGAAATACCTAACTGTGAAGGGGATATCAGCCGCGTTTGCGGGCAAACATGAAACAACAGACGCTGACATCGCAGCTGGCCGATTCAGTATTGTGTTCGGTTTTCTTCTCCTCCTTTGATTTTCTATGCTGACTGACTTGTTGCACGCCGGTCTGTTGTTGTGGGGACATTTCCACGTGACGCTGAACGAAACGAACTGTAATTGGTTGTTTGACATGTCGGTCAAACGGCCTTATGGGCGGGCCTCGGCCAAAGAAAGCTGCTATGAGTTCCAGACCTTCAGCCGTCAGTCTGAAGGTCTGGCTACGCGAGACTAACATCCCTCTGATAGCACGGCTTTGTTTATTGTTCTTAACATGTTGGTGCAAGCTTGGCAGTTAATAAGCTGGGCTTTAAATGTGAATGTCACTTAGGAGAACAGCAACTCAATTTCACGAGCAATGAGAAGTAACTGCAGGACAATTCAAGCTGTGTTGGAGAATAATACATATAGCCTATGTTTAGGTGAGTGTGTGAGAATAATGCATATCCATTTTCAAAAACGTTTTGAGAGCCAGGATAGACCAATCCCAGCTGCTTTAGGAATGAAGCCTGGCAAGAACAAAGCCGCCGCAGTGCCGATACCATCCAAAACCTTGCTCATCGTGGAGGGTTGGGATGTCTCCTGTTTATTCATGTCAGCTTTCAGGCCGTCAATCTCTCTCTGCATCCGGGCAGCGTCCTGCTGGAAGCCCTGCTGTATAAGAGTTTCCTTCTCCTGCAACACAAACAAGATTGTCTAATCCTAATCTTGACCATAAGCACATTCAGTAAACCTCAAAAACTCAGACAATACATTTAATCAAGCATGTCAAAAATCACCCATATTCTATATAGTTAGCATATACACATTTTAGGTTCTACATTACTTCTTACTTTTGTTTATTCTGTATATATACATTTAAAGACAGTATGACTTAAATTATACATTTGCTGAAATGCTGCAAAATTAAATTATTTCTTCCCCTAATTCATAACGATACTTGCAAACAGCAATATATTGGGATTCCAAAAACATTACATTGAATATCCCTCTAACTTTGAGCATTACACCTAGCGATTAATTCAGACCAAACAGCTTAATGTACAGACTCTATTCAAACCTTTAGTAAATTTTATTATTTAAAAAAAAAAATCTCCCATATTCCATTGAAAGAATATTCGCCTATTCAAAAATAGGCCACCAACAGCAATTACTTCAACTTACAGTTTCATCTGAGTTTGTGATGAAATTCACACGTTTCCTACATCGATTTGCATTCCGAATTGTCATTGGTCTTTTCTTTAATTCTACTTACAAATTTTCTCCTTTAAGCACACCATTGAACATGTGAGAATATTTAGAGTGAGTGTACTGTTCTTACCCTCAGTTTGGCTTCCAGGACTCGTTCATTGTCTCTCCTCATTCTCTCTTGTTCTCTCTCCATCTGATGAAAGATCTGATCAACATGCTCCTTATGGGTTCTCTGCATGTCTTTAAACGCCTGCTCTTGTAACTTGTTATGTTCCTCTAGGCCTCTTTGCCGCTGCTCTAAGATCTCATTCTTTAATCTCTGCACTGTATAGAGAAAGAGAAAGTTTACTCATTGTGCCTCAACAGCTAGACAATACAGATACACACGAGAAGTATATAGTAATGAAAGTGTGAGCTACTGCAGCTATAAGTTAATCACAAAATCTGTTTGTTTCTGTTCTGTACTCTGATTAAAGTCATTGTACAGTCTATCACTGAGAGCCTTGATTGACAGAAAAGTATGCAGATGATTTGAATTGTACCCTCTTTTTCCTGTTCCGCTGCACTGAGACATTCGTCGGATTGTAGAATCATATTTCCAACCTCTTCCTTTGCTTTCAAATGCAAACTCAACACTTCCTCACACTGTAAAAAAAACCCATTCCTAATCATTCAAAATATCTGCTTCTTTGATAGCAACAAATCATATTTAAAGGATTAGTTCATCCAAATATATAAAAGTTTTTTTTATAACTTACTAACCCTCATGTTGTTACAAACCAACATACACTCACCTAAAGGATTATTAGGAACACCATACTAATACTGTGTTTGACCCCCTTTCGCCTTCAGAACTGCCTAACTTCTACGTGGCATTGATTCAACAAGGTGCTGAAAGCATTCTTTAGAAATGTTGGCCCATATTGATAGGATAGCATCTTGCAGTTGATGGAGATTTGTGGGATGCACATCCAGGGCACGAAGCTCCCGTTCCACCACATCCCAAAGATGCTCTATTGGGTTGAGATCTGGTGACTGTGGGGGCCATTTTAGTACAGTGAACTCATTGTCATGTTCAAGAAACCAATTTGAAATGATTCGAGCTTTGTGACAGTGCATTATCCTGCTGGAAGTAGCCATCAGAGGATGGGTATATGGTGGCCATAAAGGGATGGACATGGTCAGAAACAATGCTCAGGTAGGCCGTGGCATTTAAATGATGCCCAATTGGCACTAAGGGACCTAAAGTGTGCCAAGAAAACATCCCCCACACCATTACACCACCACCACCAGCCTGCACAGTGGTAACAAGGCATGATGGATCCATGTTCTCATTCTGTTTACGCCAAATTCTGACTCTACCATCTGAATGTCTCAACAGAAATCGAGACTCATCAGACCAGGCAACATTTTTCCAGCCTTCAACTGTCCAATTTTGGTGAGCTCTTGCAAATTGTAGCCTCTTTTTCCTATTTTTAGTGGAGATGAGTGGTACCCACCCCCAGAGGGGTGGTGATGGCGCAGTGGATAAGACGCATGCCTTTGGTGTGAGAGACCCGGGTTCGAATCCACTGTGAGACACCAATGTGTCCCTGAGCAAGAATCTTAACCCCTAGTTGCTCCAGAGGCGTGCGACCTCTGACATATATAGCAATTGTAAGTCGCTTTGGATAAAAGCGTCAGCTAAATGAATAAATGTAAATGCTGTTCCATCCGCCTCAAGGTTGTGTGTGTTGTGGCTTCACAAATGCTTTGCTGCATACCTCGGTTGTAACGAGTGGTTATTTCAGTCAAAGTTGCTCTTCTATCAGCTTGAATCAGTCGGCCCATTCTCCTCTGACCTCTAGCATCAACAAGGCATTTTCGCCCACAGGACTGCCGCATACTGGATGTTTTTCCCTTTTCACACCATTCTTTGTAAACCCTAGAAATGGTTGTGCGTGAAAATCCCAGTAACTGAGCAGATTGTGAAATACTCAGACCGGCCCGTCTGGCACCAACAACCATGCCACGCTCAAAATTGCTTAAATCACCTTTTTTTCCCATTCTGACATTCAGTTTGGAGTTCAGGAGATTGTCTTGACCAGGACCACACCCCCAAATGCATTGAAGCAACTGCCATGCGATTGGTTGATTAGATAATTGCATTAATGAGAAATTGAACAGGTGTTCCTAATAATCCTTTAGGTGAGTGTAGTGTCAATTTTTCCAAAAGGAAATGTAATTTTTTATACAAAGTTCTGTTACCATGGCTTTCAAGCTCCAAAATGAAAACAATAATTAAAGTATCATAAAGTTGCCCAAATTACCTGTGCACCATTTTCCATATATTGTGAAGCCTTATCATATTGCATAACTTGGAATATCGAGTCTAACACATAAGTCATGGTGTTAGTTTGACAGTCCTGATCATTACATACTGTTTGAATAAAAAGTACATTCTTCAAAATTTCTAATTGTATGCTTTAAGGAAAATAACAAAAGCACAGATTTAGAAAAACATGAGAGTGAGTAAATTATAGAATTTTTCGTGTTTCAGTTTCATGACTGTTAGCTGTTGTCATGTTATCTTTAATCTTTATCAGCGTTACAAATGTTTATCAGTGCTGTTTCATGCTGTTGTGACCATCCAGAACAATAAAACGCAAGCAAAGCATGCATGTGTGTTCTGTACCATTATTTGTGACTTTGTCTTTGCTCTGTACTCCTCAGCCAGCTGTGCCAGCATGTCTCTGTACTGACGGTATCCTCCAGGTTTCAGGTATAATCCGTCAGAAATGCCTTTTTCCAGTGTATCAAACACCTCACGCAGAACAGCCTCACACTGCATGTGAGACGCTTGATGATTCTGCAGGCACATGTCTTGATATTCATTTTGAATCTTCCTCTAAATTGTGAGAAGCAATGAGAGAGAGAGAGAGAGAGAGAGAGAGAGAGAGAGAGAGAGAGAGAGAGAGAGAGAGAGAGAGAGAGAGAGAGAGAGAGAGAGAGAGAGAGAGAGAGAGAACACACAACTGTTTTATACTTTAGAACTGGAATATTGCACATGGATTCCCTTACAACAACAGTGTTGGCCCAGATCCGGCCAACATCTGGCACTATGTTGCTGTCTCGGTTGCATCTCCATTATTTGAATCAATGCACATATTTACTAATATATATATATATTAAGTGTTAGTCTGGTTAAAACCAGACCATTCTCAGTTGTAACTGAGTTATGGTCTGGCAAAGCGTCATAGACAAATCATTTCCAAAGGGGCGTCACCAACGGACGTAGCTCAAATGCCTCTGGGCGCAATTGGATAGACCTAAAACCAATCAGAGCGATGAAGCGTTTATTTAAAATTAACAGCAAGACAACTAAAAGTGAATGTGCTTTCCATTAAATAAATCACACACAGTAAACATTAACACAAAAATGTTGCAATTTAGGCAAACTGGGTGCCGGTGCGGTGAGACGTAGTAGCCAACATGCTCGGGCATCCTCGGACGCGGCGCCGTGCCGCGCCCGCTGTTACAAAAAAAGCCGTGCACACAGCCAAGCGTAATGGGGTCTTGCCGGTCTTGCGCACCAAACGTGGCATTTTTGCCGCGCGTACCTTCGCGCTCGTGTGCATGCAATTTTCAGATAATAAAGCAACTTTAGCAAAAGAAAAGGAGGAGTTTGTGATGGTTCTCTTTTGACTTTTCTGTTCAAAAGTGCTCAGAAGTTTGTAAATGAATCTGTCAGGTTCAATACTAATGCAAGTTACATTTTATTGACATCATATGTTGACATCATTATAAAGCTTCATTTGTATTAAACATGGAACTTTTCTTTAAATACATAAAAAGTTAGCTAAATCTAGCTAAATCTTATCGCCTCTATGCAAATGCAAAATAAAACACAACAAGAATTCAATTTTACCATGAGCTCTTGTTGGTAGATCTGGTCATTGTCATTGAAGGACAAGGTGATGAAACCTTCAATGGCTTTCTTCTCTGCGACTGTGTGGATGTTGGACAGATCTGCAGGGTCCATAGGAAGCTGAGCCATGCTAAGCATCTCGGTCATGTAGGACTCCAGGGCCTGTTCCACTGCACGGACGTTCTGGATCTTAGCCAGAGACACGACTGCGTTCTCCAGGCACGGAACCTTCCCGTTGCGGATCGCCTCTACGTAAACCTCAGCAAGATTCCCCAGAGCTGTCAGGAAACACAACTCGATAGTTCAGCCAACCCTTTTTTTTAATACACTGTCCATTGATTATTGGTTCTCGAAAGAGATTAAAAACTTTTATTAATTTGTTCTCTATAAGGGTTTCTAAGGTGGCACACACCTGTTCCAGTAATTGTACGGCCTCCGCAGACGATTTTTGGATCTGCGTTGTCATAAATGTAACGGCAAAAAGTTTTTGCCTGCTCAAGGAACTCTGAATCCAGATCTTCCTCGGCCAGTTCCTCCATTTTCCTCATGTTTTGCGTACTAGCTGGCCGAGGGAACACAAAGCACTTTCTTACCGCAAAGAAATGACGCAGACAGCGGCGGGGCAGGTTAAACCTCTCAGTCTGAGGTGAGTTACCTAAAAAAAATATAATTATTAATAACATTATTATGAAATCATAATATATACTGTATACATTATGGGTGGTTCTTAAATGGAAGGCTGTGTCTTGTAAAGTGACCTCAGCTGTCATCATCACATCTCAATTTGAAGGATCCTTGGAAGGCATCCTTCATTTCGCATCCTTCATTCAGTTCATTTTGAAGGATGCATCAAGTGTATCCTTCACATCCTTCAATTATCCACAATCCTTATTTTGTCTGAGTTCATTATGAAATGCAAGACAAAAATAATGTTTTCGGAGATAAAGGCATGTTATCTTTAGTTTTGGTGTAAATTGATCACTTAACAATAAACAGCCAATAATATAAGCCACTGGGAGACCACAGATGGATGTCATTAAACACACCATTGTTACAACCCTATTGCATTAATAGAAAGCCAGTTACTATAAAGATTTTTAATACAAAGTATTTTTCAAAAATTAAGTTTTAACCGTGTCTTCGTGCCTTGACCGTGGGGACGGGAACATGTTTGACGTAGCCTTGCACACTTACTAGACTGTTTCATTCTAGCGTTTAATGCTGAGGAGGAACCTTTAAGCCTATGAAGGACTGGACTAGGAAGGACACAGCATCACTAGGAATATGATGAAGCCTTCTGTTTGAGAAGCACCCTATATCAGTGATCAGTCTTTCTTAACCCTGTTCCTGGAGGCACAGCAAGGGTGCGTCTCAATCAGCTCCCTAGTTCAGTAATCAGGGTACTGATCAGGGAGTCGGCGATTTTAAAAGCCTGTCTCTATCGCAAAATCCTTCACGGGAACTGAAAATAACATTAAAAATAATGCCAGAAAGATGTCAGTTCTGCTGTTGTTCATAAATACCAGTAGTGATGTTGTACAATGAGGACGTTGTCATGTCGCTGGAAATAGAGTCATCAGTATCCCAATGTGTAGCGAGCCAGGGTCCTTACCGTCCTGACCAGTGCTCGAATTCATGAACACGATATACGATATACTGATTTACTAGCTCGGGAGCTGATTGAGACGCACCCCAACACTACACATTTTCAAATCCTTCTGACCACACACACCTGATTTAACTCACCAACTCATAAGTAGAGACTTCAAGATCAGTAATATGTGGGTCAGATAAGGGAGACATCCTCAATGTGCACTGTTGGTTTGCCTCCACAAACAGGGTTGGAAAACACTGTATTATATTATGAGAGCCAATTTAAGCTAAGCCCGAGGAATGAGTTTGTGGAATTTTTTTAGGGAAAACTTGTTTGTTTGGAGACAATCATTATTTCTGCAATTATGACTAACGTGTCACTAACTGCACACTGTAGCTTTAAGACCATCATAGAATTTCCTGTTATCTAGTTCAAATTGGTCTATAATAATGGTTTTCAACAGGACAAAACTTGTCTGTGATGGCATTTTTGCCTGTAGGTAAAAGAGTATGTACTGTATGTGTTTAATGTCAACTTTTTGTCTCACCTGGTTTGAGTTTCAGTGCGCTCTCCAGATACTCATCTGATGTTATTGGGTCATTCCCCATTTTCAGTTCCAGAGTGAAGTCACGAACAGCCCAGACAAACGATGGGAAAACACGCATGAAATCTGCTGACTCGTCCTCGTCTCGACTCACTTCTGCCTTCACACGAATGTTCTCCGTCAGCTCTGTAACGTAGCTATATTCAGCGCTGTTCAGGAAGAATTACACTAATGCTATGATAGTGTTTTAATTTTTTTTGTTACAGTGAATGTGCATGTTTATTGTGTATGGAGGATGGAAGGATACTGTAGCTTTTCCAGTGCCATGTTGTCAATGACCCCTAAGCTGTTGTACACTAGAGTGCTGCTGAGAAGAACAGCCAGACAGAAGATCCACGTGTCATGTTTCTCATCCCCCTGAAACATAAACAGTCTGTCAGCTACAGAATAAGTGGCCACTTATTTACCTTTACTAGCAAAAGACCATTCAGTTTAAAACCGATGTGTAATGTCTAAATAATTCTGTGCAGTGAATTTTCTCATCTATTAAATGGAAAGTGAAAGCACAAGACAAGGTGATGGTAGACTATATGATAATGTTGCTATGGACCCAGTTTTCCTCCTCACCTTCTCCACGTCACCCAGTCCCTCTGTGTCCAGCAGCACCAGAGTGTGTCCTTCTTTATAGGGGTGAGGGACACACCACATCCAGATGCCTTTGGTCTTTGATTCAATAGTGCTGCCAAGAGCAAAGCCTGAGACAAATCACATTGACATATAAGGATGTCCTAGATGAAAAACAAATCTTTAAATCTACTCGCCAATCCAGAACTCAAGAAATATAATATTTGTATTCACGTTGGTTTTATGTTTCTGTCTGATAAACATCCTATTTAAAAACAAAAAAAATTTTTATATCCTGTTTGTGATGCCATTCCTGTTTTATCATTGTCACAAAATGGTTTCCTGCATGTTGGTGACATAACCTGACTAAAGTTTTCTGAATATCAATAATATTTTTTAGAAAAAGATCCAAAAACGTTAAAAAGCTTTTATTCACATTATGACTCACTCTAGAAACATTAAAAATGACTAAAACACTGCACAGTGTGCACACTGATGGCATTTATCTTCTGCCATTCAGCATTCCTCAGTGGCAGGTACAAAATGACTCACAGATGAAGATGTAATTAGTTACTCAGTAGAAAAAGGAGAAACCAAAATAACCATTACAGATTGACCTATAATATGGTTAACTATTACAAAGTATAATCACATACATTTAAAAAAAAAAAAAACACAAAAATAATAATACAATTAAATAATAATAATAAAAAAAATCTAAAAAATATATGTTTGGAACCCAACCAAAAGAGCACCTTCTGGGATTACTTATCTGGTCCTTCCAGCAAGTAGATGTTTTCAAAGATGTTTTACTTGGTCTGTTAATGAATAATATTTTCTCTATATCTTGTTCTTGTTAAGAAATAATAATAAAACATTATGCCAAAAAAACTACTTAATAATTTCAGTCTTTAAAGTTTGGCAGAGTGTTTTGTTTTTAATGTTGCTTTGGTAATATGGCAGTTATAGGGTGACCATATTTTACCAAAAATGTCTTACCATCTTACCAAAAACCAGGACACTCGGCCCGGCAAACAGATACTCAAATGATACTCGAAGTTTACTCAAAGATGCCTTAATAATTTCAATACATTTAAAGTAGGCTATGCCTCCTCTGTATGGATAGAAACATGTTATATTACAAGACAAATTCAGATAGGGTTCTCAGAGGTTACTCAACATTCTATTATGACATGTTTCAAAAATAATGATAGAAATAATGTCTCTTCTGTATTAGAAAAATAAATATATAAATAATAAATAACTAAAATAAATACCTCCAAATTGAACAAAAATAGCTCTCACAAGCTTACAAAAACGAACTAACAAAATATATTTATATCTTTAGTTTTCTTCCTCTTTATCCTGTTTTTCTTCCTCATCTTCCTTGTTTGCCCATCTATATTTTACTGTAGAGCTGTTCTTTCTAGGGATGGGAATTGAAAACCGGTTCCACTCGAGAACCGGTTCTAAGTTTTACGATCCATCGATATTGTATGCCCTCGACGTTAACGAGTCCTCTTATCGATGCTCCTGCTCTGAGTCAGCCATAGTATGTAGGCTACAGACCGTGAACTCACAACTGTCCCTTTTGTCCTTTATCAAGCACCATAGCACGGCGTCCAAAGCGAATTTTTGTACCGCCAAAGTCTTATTTGATCGGTGAGTAGTTGAACTGCTGCGCTTGTGACAGTGAGGGCGCATGTTTAACTGAACGAGCAGAGAGAGAGAGAGAGCCCCGGTCGCGCGCGCGCACGCTCTCTCTTCGGAGCAAAAGGCTTCACCGTCTCAAAACTAAGCGCTGTCTTGCTCTCTCTCCCTCGCACATATTAATTAAAAATAAACGACACGATGGTAAGGTCGGGAGACTAAAGTTTCATGTGGAGCATTCGGAGATTTGTTTTTCCTGAATTAGGCTACCGCTGGGTGTGAATTGTGCTAAAATACGTTGCCTAATCTTCTCTGAAAAGCGTTCCACACATTCAGCTGACATAAACCACACTTTAAATAACGGGAAAAAAAACTATCCATTGATGAAATGTTTTCTGTGATGACACACACGTCTTGTGGGATGTCCCAACGCGCCGGGATAATCACACAACGCGCACACGTCCGATAATGACACGTCCAATTCGCAAACTAATGACTCATTTGAACCGATTCGTTTTAATGAATGGTAACAACTTCTCTTTCCAACACTGAACTCACGGGACGTTTAATCAGTGTATAACTAATCGGTAACACTTTACAATAAGGTTCCATTTATTACATACATTACATAAAAAGTACAGTTTTAAGCTTTAAAACAAATAAAACCACTTGTTCGACTCATTGTTGTATGACTACTTCCACACAGTGTTATCAGAAATCGATAAGAGAATCGTTAAAAAATCGGATCGATAAGCAGAATCGTTAGTGGCATTGATATTGATAAAATCTTATCAATTCCCATCCCTAGTTCTTTCCCTGCAGTTTTTTGAAAACCGGGACATTTTCATCACTTTATAAAAAACAGCCAGGACGGCCAGGACAGGACGTGAAAACAGGATATGTCCTGGGAAAACAGGACTGTTGGTGACCCTAGTAGGCAGTTATCTTGGACATAAACAGTTATCTTGGACATAAACATTTCTCTCACCGGACTGTTGTCCTGCCAGGCGGTTCATAAGGTAGGATTTCCCCGTACGGTAGAGTCCCACCACAGACACTACCACTACCGGCTCATTTATCCCATCCAGAATGTCTTTGGCCTGTTTCCTAACACACAGCTTCCCATTTTCATCATTTTCAATGAGACACACCGGAGCGGACATGAGCCCGCCACACGCCATGACTCTGCGAAAGAAAACAACAAGACGCAAGATAAAAACAAAAGTAAAACAAAGCCATTCGCGCGATTTTATAACCTTCATATAAAAAATATTAAATCTGAATGTTTCATACCTTATTGATGGAGCAAGGAGACTGCCTGACAGCGAGGAGATTTGTTGTTTTAACAGTAGGCTAGGCTATGGTTCTTTATTTTTAAACTGCACAACCCAGTTGGACTGAGGCTCCTCCCGTTGTTAAATTTGTTATTCTGAGTCATTACCAGACACGCTCTCTTAGAGAATAATGATGCTGCCAAGTGAAAGTGAAAGTATGCACACTTGGGTGGGTTGAGTTCGCTCACGTTCAGGTTTCACAGAAATCACCCGTTTTATTTAACCTGCAAAACAAAGACTCTGGACCTGTACCATGTCAGGCACTGATAGGGAACCTGATACCTTTCGCTTTTTTTAGTAGCCTGCAGGAAAAAGAACTATAGGCCGATGTTATACTTTGCACAAAAATATTGTTCCGATGTCTCGAACAATTGCATTCAGTCGTATGAAGCTCGTTTATTTAAGTAAAAGGCAGCACTCTCTGTATTCCTCAAACACCAGGTAAACTACATTTTGACATCTCACTGAATGAATAATCTGCTGTCCTACATTTCTAAGAAGCTGCTCACTGCAGAGCAACGGGTGGGTCTTGTGTAGCCCCTCCTCGTTTGAGCTTTAGCGAGGAGGAGTGAATGTAACTTAATTTGGGCCTAATGTGGAGCTAGAATAACCAACCACACCTATATGGGCCTAACGCCGCCTTCACACTGGCAGTTGAAATCAGCTCCGATAAGGCTCCGAAACGACCGGAAGTCATTCATTTCCTATGGAGATTCGCAGACCGCATGCGAATGAGTCCGAAACGGTTCCGACCGAGCGCGGTGCGAAGAAAATCGTGTCCGTTGGTCATCCGGATGCGTTCAAAAAATTGAACTCTTGCGAAAAGCTACGGACGGTTCCTATCCGACAATTCCAGCGGAAGTTAGCGTTGCTATGATACTGATAAACAAACCTGAATTCTTTATATCGTTATAAATCGTTATAAATCGTTATAAAATCATTATTTATTTTATTAAAAGTTAAGTTGTAATGTCATTTTTTTATTTTCATTGCTAACGTCATTAGGGCAGTTAATACAATTAACTTTGTAGGCAGACATCGAACTAAATGTGATATAGTGGTATAAATTATACCACTATATCACATTTTTTAGCCGACCTGATCATGACTATGGAGGGATTATTGGGTCAGATTGAAAACTAAAAGTCTAAAACTAAAAGTCTTAAACGAAAACCAAAAGTCTAAGTCGAAAACTAAAAGTCTAAGTCGAAAATGAATTTGGTATTTAGGATTGGGCATTTGGTATTTAGGATTGGGCATTTGGTATTTAGGATTGGGCATTTGGTATTTAGGATAGGGCATTTCGTATTTAGGATTGGGCATTTGGTCATTTAGCCATTTAGGATTTAGGATTGGGCATTTAGGGATTTAGGATTGGGCATTTAATCATTTAGCCATTTAGGATTGGGCATTTGAGGATTGAGGATTGAGGAGTGTATGCAAATAAGAAGGCGTGGCCCAAATACTGGAGGCTGGGTTTGAAATGGCTGGTGCAGATGCACCTTATGGACAGCAGAGGGAGCTCCAGTGCTAAGGAGCACACTGTAATGAAACCGAACAGAGCGAGTGAGCAGGTCATGGTCTGGAGCGAGGACTGTACTTTATAATGTGATAACTTCAACTTAATGACAGCGTTGTATAGGGGTACTGGAACGGTACATGTATTCCTATTGAACCGAAACGGTAGCCTACGGGCGTCACGGTTCGGTGCACGAATTTACACGGAGAATATACGGTATAAAAATAAACAAAACTCTAAATAGCAATACATTTCGCTCTATTCGCGTTTGGTGTGAAGGCAGCATAATAAACAGGCTGCGATGTCAAGATTGCAATGCTGGAGTGTGTGTGTGCGCGCACGCGCGAGAGAGAGAGAGAGTGTGTGTGTGAGAGAGAGAGAGGGGGGAGGCGCGGGCGCGATCGAACTAGGTGTGTGTGTGTGTGTGTGTGTGAGAGAGAGAGAGAGAGAGTGTGTGTGTGTGTGTCTGTGTGTGTGTGTGTGTGATTTTGGTTGGGTGACAGTTGTAGGTTACAGTTTGACAAGATTTTAGAGTGTGACAAAGGCACAATGTTGTATTTTATTGCGAGTGTATACAAATATACACACTTTGCAGTTTGAACTTTGCGCACACACTCCAACATTGCAATCTTGACATCGCAGCCTGTTTATTATGCTGCGTTCACACCAAACGCGAATAGAGCGAAATGTATCGCTATTTAGAGTTTTGTTTATTTTTATACCGTATATTCTCCGTGTAAATTCGTGCACCGAACCGTGACGCCCGTAGGCTACCGTTTCGGTTCAATAGGAATACATGTACGTTCCAGTACCCCTATACAACGCTGTCATTAAGTTGAAGTTATCACATTATAAAGTACAGTCCTCGCTCCAGACCATGACCTGCTCACTCGCTCTGTTTTGGTTTCATTACAGTGTGCTCCTTAGCACTGGAGCTCCCTCTGCTGTCCATAAGGTGCATCTGCACCAGCCATTTCAAACCCAGCCTCCAGTATTTGGGCCACGCCTTCTTATTTGCATACACTCCTCAATCCTCAATCCTCAAATGCCCAATCCTAAATGGCTAAATGATTAAATGCCCAATCCTAAATCCCCAATCCTAAATCCTAAATGGCTAAATGACCAAATGCCCAATCCTAAATACGAAATGCCCAATCCTAAATACCAAATGCCCAATCCTAAATACCAAATTCATTTTCGACTTAGACTTTTAGTTTCAAACTTAGACTTTTGGTTTTCGTTTAAGACTTTTAGTTTTAGACTTTTAGTTTTCAATCTGACCCAATAATCCCTCCATAGGCTATCACCTGCTGTTAGCATCCCATTGACTCCCGTTCGTTTTGGCGTCACTTTGACAGCGAATAACTTTACATCTGAGGCGTCCAAAGACTCCATTTGTCCATTATTTATTTCTAAAGAAACACGACAATGTATAAAAGGCTCCATTACTTTGTATCTTACGTTATGGCCCCGTAGAAGCCATTCTTGTAAAAATAGGCTAACGATTGCGTCATAACCACGGGACGCTCTGTCGCACAGTAGAGAAATTACCGTATAGACAGAAGTAGAAGCTCGTAGGCAATCGTTTACTGTCTATGAGGCAATCGGGTGGACATGGAGGCATAAAGTCAAGGGAGAAGCCCATAGATAGAGAGTTCATAAAAGCAACGGGACAAAATATCTTAACAACAGATTTGTTTCAGATTTCAATTCAGATTTGTCCCGACACAGCTACTAGAAGGTCAGAACGGTTGCTCACGTGACAACTACGTCGTCAAGCTCAGTTTGAGCCTGCGCAGAACGCTTGGCTATCAGGAAGTAAGTGCCCATGTTGGGCTTCAACTCTCTCCGTTGAAATCAACGGGGTCGCTGTGTCCATTTCTTTTACTGTCTATGTTTTCACTGTGTAGTACGACGTCCGTTGGGGGCGTATTGCGTATTACGGAGCTGATTTCAACTGCCAGTGTGACGCCGCCTTCACACTGGCAGTTGAAATCAGCTGCCTACAATTTAATTGTATTAACTGCCCTAATGACGTTAGCAAATCATGAAAATAAAAAAATGACATGACAACTGAACTTTTAATAAAATAAATAATGATTTTATAACGATAAGAATTCAGGTTTGTTTATCAGTATCATAGCAACGCTAACTTCCGCTGGAATTGTCGGATAGGAACCGTCCGTAGCTTTTCGCAAGAGTTCAATTTTTTTAACGCATCCGGATGACCAACGGACACGATTTTCTTCGCACCGCACTCGGTCGGACCCGTTTCGGACTTATTTGCATGCGGTCTGCGAATCTCCATAGGAAATGAATGACTTCCGGTCGTTTCGGAGCCGTATCGGAGCTGATTTCAACTGCCAGTGTGAAGGCGGCCTGAAGGCGGCGTAACCCTATATGGGGAGAACTCCCACCCACTCACATTAAACTTCCGGGGTCTGAACTGGTTGCAGTTCCACTCTAGGTCCATATGAGGGCGCTCACAGGCGGAGTGCAGAATGAATGGAGGTCTATGGAGCAATACCCCTAAAAAATCCACTTTTCTCAGGATATAATTTGTCTAGTAATTTGAATGTTGTATTTGAAAGAAGATGCAACAAAATTACACATTACTGGGTGTTAGATTTTTTAGTCACTTATTTGCTTTAAAAAGTCTTTTAAAATGTCAATGACGTCATACACATCGTACGACCAGAAACCTGCTTTACGGCAATCCTTCATTCACTGGTGCTTTCGCGCAAGACAGACTTGAGAAGCCGCGAAATTTAAAAATACTACTGTTATTGTGTCACGAAATGTAGTTTTAATAGTTTTTCAGTCGACAATGTAGTTGTTTAAAGCTCAAATCTGTGGTTTATTTATAAAGATAGCGCCTATTTAAAAGTTTGATCTGACGTTTTCGGAGTTGTGAGGACCAGTCTTTCACCGGGTCTCAGCGCTCTGCACCCCGCCTGGAACAGCCTTTCCTCGGCTAGTGCTTCTGACGTTTGCCGCTGGCTCTGATGTCACTAGTAGTGGTTAAACATGAGATATAATTCGTCTTGTGTATCCCGGGCGATCTTTGGTATCATTAATCGTATCATTTGTTCCCTGGCAAATCGTTTTGGCTGAGGGCAAAGTGAAGTTTCATAACTTTATATTTTGGCTATTTTAACGTTGTATCCTGCTGTGTCTGAATGGTTTACTTTATTTCTTGTCTTGTATAACTTATTATACCTTTTAGGCTACTTATACTGTTATAATGTCTTTTACTGATCAATAAAACTGAAATTGAACAAAAATAGACAGGGTTGTGTCATTTTATTTTATATAGCCTTTTCATTACTATTTTATTTCCATCATCCGTCTAAATCCTATACTCTAAGTCTGCCAGTCTACAGTTGAGTCGATAATTCTAACTTGTTTTCTTCACTGCGCAGCTTAAATGACAGACAGACTTGAGTAATTGTCCTTTAAATGCTCTTTATTACGGCCGGGAGTTCTCGAGCAGTTCTCAGAATCTCAACTAAAAAGAAGAATACAACCAGCTTTATAGGATAAAGCCAGACACATCAAAATAGAATCACCATGACTAACATGTCAAGCTCTATCAATATGATTGGTTAAATTGTTTAAAGCCCCCCCTCCCCCTCCCCCCTCCCCCTTTATCATCAAAAAACATTGTAAGGGGTTAATATTTCAATCAATCATTTCACAATACATCCATTTTCAAAGTTCCTTTGAGCAAGGTTACATTGAGTCAAAAGTTTGTTAGAAGGTTAGATCATATCGAAAGTTCGTCTGATGTCTACATCCAATAAAAGGAAGTACGATTTATTTTGGTTTATTGTTAGATCTAGAATGGAAAATTAGTCACCATCAGACATAAAAATGAGAAGTGTGATAAAAGTCTATCATAAGATGCTTAATCTAAAATCAGATTTTTATGGTTAGTAACATCATTAATCTTATCTATTAAAAATCCACCACACGGGTCAACACTGTAAATATTGACTCTTCACACATGTTTTCCCAATAAAACAATTAAAACTTATGAAATCCGTTTTGTTTTACAGTAGACTATAGCTACTATAGAAATATGTGAAAGAAAAACTATAAATACTGAAGCAACAAACTTTGCCCAGTACAAAATTTATTTCACTGCATGGCGCTGCCAAAACTTTGAGACACCCCTTGCTGCAGACTGTGGCCCTGTCCCAAATGGCGCACTTCATGTGGACTTTCGGTCTCATGGACTTAAATTGCGCGTGCTCGCCGAGTCTACGAGTCCGTAGGCCGTCCCATTTAGCATTTTAACGGTCTGAAGTGTGCTCAGCAGCGCCCCCTTTGTACCCTTGAAGCGGTCTTCCGCGAAGCCCGCATAGATGCAGGCTCCACGCACTTTAACTACCCAGAAATCCTTGCGAAAGGCCAATCAGACAACGGATGGGAGGAGATTTCGCTCACGGACAATTGTTAACATGGCTGAGAAGAAAATATGTAAGTGTAATTATCATTACGGTTTTCATGACAAGTTTATACAAACATTATGATCATCGACAAGTGGTTGATGTCTCAAACATAGGCTAATAATAGCGAGCTGAATAATACGATCGCATTATGATTCATTAAATAAATAGAACAGAATGTCAGGGCTTTACTGAGTCATATGTAAACACAACAACAATTGGCAGCATATTTCCCCGAACCTGTAGCTCCTGTCCATAACAACAATCAGACCGTCTTCCTGTTTCTGGCGTGGCGATCGAGTCTGTCCCAAAAATAACTCTCAATGCACCCTCGCGCTAAGGGCCCTATAGGTCTGCACTACATGACGTCACCGAAGTGTGGACTCTGAGGAAGTCCACAAGTCCGGAGTGTGCCATTTGGGACAGGGCCTGTAGCGCGATGACATTACGTATTCACGTCATGTATGTGCTACCACGCATGCGCAAAGTATGACGTATCGTCTGCTTATAATACGCATGTGTGCACATGCAGTTCATTTCAATCACTTCCGGTGTTGTGCCGAATTTCGACCCCCTGCTAAATTCTTACCCCCCTCGTTGAAGTCAGTACCTGGTTGCCTAATCCCAACCCCGTCCCTAATCCTAACCCCTCCCCCACAACTAATCCTAAACCTACCAATGCTAGGGGGGTAATAATTTGGCGGGGGTCGAAATTCGACACAACACCGGGGATGGATTCGATGGGAGTAAGTCAATAAGCATTATTTATGCTGTTTTAACAATTGTGCTTTTGTGTTAATGGCTTTTAATTATAAGAGATGCCATAGAGCGCGTCATAAATGTTTTATATTTAAAAAAAGTTATGACATGTTTTATGATATATGTTAGCATTCAAAATGACAGGGTTTCAGCGAGTCTTAAAATGATATGTAAAAGTCTTAATTCGCCTTTAAACAAATTAAGGCTTGAAAGATGTCTTCAAATAGAGCAGAAAGACTTAAATTAATGAAGTCATGTAGTTTATTGATGCATGCATTGCAAAAGAAATGTTGTTCTTCAGTATCAGATCATACTGTAGTTACATTCCTGAAGTGTATGTACTGAAAGTTATGTTAAATAAATTTGTGGTAAAATGAATTAAAAAGTAATGGAGTTGATTGTATTTTGCTTTCACTGAGGTGCAAGATTCTCAGGGACGTTGTCAGCAAGTCCAAATTCAGAGTAGAGGCCCACTTTATATGGATGGACGGTATAATGGACGGAAGTTCTTTCAATCTAAGTTGTGATACTGTAAAAGGTACTTGAGAATGTCTGTCTTTCCGTCCATCTATTTATATCTGTCTGTCTGTCTGTCTGTGCAATCTATCCATCTATCTGTCTGTTCTCTATCTATCTATCTGACTGTCTACCCATCTATCTCTATCTGTCATGTCTATCTGTCTGTCTGTGTCTGATAGACTGTATTGCCTTCAAAAATTTCAGCTTGAAAACTACTTTGAGCTTCAAACCGAAAACCTTCAAACTTCAAGCTTTTAAAACTATTTCAAACTTTCATGCTAGGCTTTCTCAAACCAACCTCGACAAACTTTTTTTTAACTAGTTTATGTTGTTTATAAACAAAGTAAGTCTCTTAGGTACTTTACAGACCTATAATATGTTTAAAATATTTTTTTAAAGAAATTCCTTGTAGGACTCTACTATGTTAAAGCCTTTCTTCAAAATGATTCAATATTGTTTGTTCTGTAGTTTATCTAAGGTGTTGTGAACTGGAGTGCATTTTCCAGACAATATAAGCAAGAGTTCCGTGCACTGCCCTACTCATTCACCCTGTGCTTGCACTGCACTGCAATATACAAGGACTGCCCACCTGGGTATGGAGATGGCAGAAGGGGAGTCCTGCGTGGATTTTATTCCGATATGGAGGTTGAGGGCTATTGCTCAGTTGATTGTTTTTTGGGCGAAGGTATAATGCATGTATTAAATTGTATGAAATAATCCCGAAAAAAGCACAACCACGGCAGAGATGGCAAGTACAGCAGCTGCTGGAATTAGCTGAGGGTGACGTCAGGGGCGTTGCTAGACCCATTTTACTGGGGCACGTGCCCCAGTATAAATCTGCTGTGCCCCAGTAAATCTGAAGTTTGAGTTTAACAATTTATTTTATTTGTCGGTGTATTTAATAGAAATTATATTATAGGGTAATATAAATGATCAATTTGCAACGCAGTAATAAACCAATCAATGCTTGTAAAAGCAACGCAGTTTAACCGAAACAGAAGCTGACCCACGCGACAGAAATCCGCGCGTGTCTGTGTTTCCTAGCAACAGCAGCGCCACACATCTGAGCACACCGAAGTCCGGTGTTGGCACGCGAGGTAGGCTATGAAAACATGACGAAACAAAAGTTTCTAAGGGACTGTTCGTTATTTATTTAACTTGAGGAGATTTGAGATCTGTAGTCAAAAAAGACTTGACCCTCCCTTCGCCAGCAATAATTTTTTATATGACCCTCCAAAATGATTGTGAAAAAAGGCATGACCCTCCCCGATAATTTATTGATTAGGCTACTTTTCTGGTTTGCGCTTGGCAAAGATGTTCAGATAGCCATTCCATGATAAACGACTAAACTCCTGCTTTCTCATCTTGCTGTAATGATACACCAAACCTACAATTCGGTTCGTAGCCTATCACAATTTTTGATTTGGAAAAAATAATCATGTTTTCGGTGCTGATGCAGTGGTGACGCGTTCATGTAAAATGTAAGGGTGGCGCTGCTAATAAAGTATCTTAAAGCTGCCACAAAGAACCAGCAAAAGTAACGATTATGAATAATATAGCAAGGGGACATTTTAATTGTTTATTAATAAACAAGTCTTTGTCAGTGTCGGTTGCAAATATAAAGGTGACGATGCTGACTCGCGATCTTCACAATAGTGAAAGCGCCAGAGAGAAATGCACATTTCGGATTACATAAGCAGAGAGCAGTCTGTCTGTTTTCTTTCGTTTTGAATTGTTCTGTTAAAAAGTAGACATGTCAAGCTTTCTATATATTTATCAGATCTGTGAGGCAAGTAGCCTACTACAGCCTAATTTAATGTTTCGGTTAATTTATTTGACAAGAGTCCAGTTCACGCGCAGGCGCCTCCGTGTCATGATGATTTTCTACTATTTACTTCTTATATATTAAATCCAGACAATTTGTTGATGAAACATTGATTAAAATTAAGATATAATTTATAAAAAACGAAATTCACTTTAAAGAAAGGCTTTCTACAAAACAACACTTAATGAAGTGGTCAAAATCATGTCTGGCCATGTCTCCCGATATATTGCGTAGGCTATACTTTTCATAATTAACATAGATGGAAAAAAAAACATTATAATATGAAAATGCGCTTATTATGGCTACAACACATATACAGACTCTATTTGTACAAATTGCTGCACATTTATTAAATTCTGAATTTTGCACACAAGTTGAAAGGCATTTGTTTCTGCATATTAAAACATATCTGCAACATTTATCAAGTTCACTGATAATTGGGCATGCATTTATTAATCATTATGATACTAAAATCATAATAAAGTAGTAGGCTTCCCTTTCAATAGTCCAAATTCGCGGTGGCGCTGCCATTTTCGTCTTTCTTCTGTGGATTTCTTCAGCTCCTGGTTGGTCAAATTCAGATAGATCGACACATCGGCTCATTCAACCGCACAGCGGACACACCTCACGAATTAAAGCCTACAGCTCCCGAACTTTTTAGACATGTTTAAAAATTATCGTGAGGTCGAGAGGTTCGGCTCGGCTCGTATCTTCCTAGCACACGATATGAGCCGCAACATGCGAGCACAACCGATTTCCACGCGATTTCTCCCGAGTGAAAAAAAAATCATCTGCGAGCTCGTAAAACAGCAACAACAAAAAAAAAACGCACAGTGTAAGCCCGCATTGGAGTATGAATATATAAACAGGCGTTTCAGTATTAAATGCATTTTCTGATAATTTATATTTCATGTTTAGACAGCAAATGTGACATCCATAACGCTGGAATTGCCCAATTTTAAAGAATTTATCCTCAACTAGTTTTTTTGGTGTAGGTCTATTTTATTATGTTAACTTCAAATAATACTAATAGTAATTAAAAAATGTGGTAGCCCTATGTCCAACACATCACACTCCACTGTTATGGGGGCAATTTCAGTAGATTTACTCACTAACATTGTTGTGGAAACACAATAAGAATGGAAACTGAAATATGGTAGGATCGTGCTACTACAGCGCACATTATATCAGCTGCAGTTCTGGCGCCTCAGTCCCAATACTGTAAAACTCGACGTACATTCACATCACATGTTAATGCAGCGGTAGAGTTACACTCACAGGCTGCACTTATTCGCAATCACAAAAGTTCATTATTTGCTCGTGCTTTAAAGCTTTGCCGGGTAAACCATTACTTTGGCGTTCTGTTCTAATACACTTTTTCTGAGACCGTACTGAAGTGCGCGCGCACTGTCAAACAGCGCCAAACTAGATTTTTGTTGGATCAGACCATAGATAAAGCGATAGGGGGCCGAGACCGAGAGAGCTACATAAAGCTACATGGAAAAAATATGCACCAAACAAGCCACTTTGAAATGTAGCTGTTTTGATGAATACAAAAGTTGGGTGACCCTCCCCTATATAAAAAAGTTGGATGACCCTCCCCTCAACAAAGAATAAAAAGACATGACCCTCCCCTATTTTCCTCCGGTGGCCCTTTCCATAAATACCGAAAGGTCCCTAAATAATACAAATAATCTTAAAAGTAAAATTGAGTCAGAGTCAAGTGATTGACCGTTTTGCCAAAATGAAGCATAGGCGGTAGCCGTAGCCTACAGTTTAATGCTCAACAAATAAGTCAACTTAGTTTGGACTTGGCTGGGGAACTTTGTTTTCTTTTAGAATATACATGCTCTTTATTTTATATAGTATATAGTAACTCTTAATTGATTTATTGAAATGTTAATTGTAAATTCTTGAAAAATATAAAGGCTAATTATTCATTATTAACATTGTGTAATGTAGAAGAATGCAAATGTGCAAGAAAGTTTTCTCTCCGTTTTCAATTTTCTAAAGTTTTCTATTTTCATACAGTGTTGCCTTTTATGGCACAAAGAAAAAAGAAATTCGTGTAACATGATTTTAAAGCTATTGTTATCCAATTTGTTGGCATTCAAACACCTTAAAATGCACATATGTAGGTCCGAGAAATCCAAATTTTCTCGGGGGAGCATGCCCCCGAACCCCCCTAAGTTACTCTACTCAACATGGTGTTTTTGAAACAAACAAATTTACCTATCGGTAAGCCCCGCCCTACTTAGTTACGCATGCTATCTCAGACAAACAATGGGGGACCTGTGCCCCAGTAGAGCTTAATGTCTAGCAACGCCCCTGGGTGACGTTAAAGGGATACTCCACCCAAAAATGAAAATTCTTTCATCATTTACTCACCCTCAAGTTGTTGCAAACCTGTATGAGTTTCTTTCTTCTGCTGAACACAAAGGAAGATATTTTGGAACCAAACAGTTGTTTGGCACCATTGACTTCCATAGTAGAAAAAAAAAATACTATGGAAGAAGTCAATGGTTCCAAAGTTCCAATCGTTCTTCAAAATATCTTCCTTTGTGTTCAGCAGAAGAAAGAAACTCACACAACTCAGGTCCGTAGCCAGCCTATTGAAAGGGGGGGTTCTTTTTTTCAAAAAGTGGAAATTTTTGCAGTTTTTTTCCTCCTTTTGTATTTAATTATGAGGTTCAAATACTTAATTTTGGTGACCTTTTATGCACTAATTTGTGCTGGATTAGCTTGTCTGCTGGTTAATGAGCACGCTTTTTGATGCACCTAAAATATTTTATTATTATAATTACTCTACGTTTATATGGCTATTATATTGTAGTCTATTGAGTGGATAAAATATAGAAATCCTTTTAATAAAAAAAATAAAAATAAATACATATACAGTATATATAATATATATATATATATATATATATATATATATATAACTCCACCCCCAGGTGAGAAGGATATTACCCCTCTAGGGGGGTCCGGTATGGCGTTATATATGTGCCTCATTCCTGAGCGAGTAATTGTACGTTTTGAGCACAGAGAACTATATTTTGCAAGCACATTGCATTATATTTTGAACAGAAATCAACAATCGCAAAAAAAAAATTCGTTTGAGCAAAGAAAAAACGATTCCGTGCTCAATAAATGTATTTGCTATTATCCATATTAACGTGCAATAATAACCCCTCTCACGCAGTTTACTCAGGTGCTCTCTCACAAACTTATTCTCTGCGCTCCTGTCAAGTTCCTCTCTCTCTCTCTCAACCTCTTAATTCTGTGCGCGCTCAACTCTTGACACACGCGCGCTCAACTCTTGACACACGCGCGCTCAACTCTTGACACACGCGCGCTCAACTCTTGATACACACGCGCGCTCAACTCTTGATACACACGCGCGCTCAACTCTTGATACACGCGCGCTCAACTCTTGACACACGCGCGCTCAACTCTTGACACACGCGCGCTCAACTCTTGACACACGCGCGCTCAACTCTTGATACACGCGCGCTCAACTCTTGACACACGCGTGCTCAACTCTTGACACACGCGCGCTCAACTCTTGATACACACGCGCGCTCAACTCTTGACACACGCGCGCTCAACTCTTGACACACGCGCGCTCAACTCTTGATACACACGCGCGCTCAACTTGCAACAGCGTTACAAGTGTGCCACAAAATCAACCAATCAGAAAATTAAAGGTCAATTGTGATTGGCTGTGGGTCTCCAATCACCACTCAGCACAAAGAAGAACAAAAAAAATGTATGGACAGATGTCTTCTCTAGTATGGAATGCCAAAGCTGACTTAATTAAAAATAAATAAATACATAAATAAATAAATATTCGAAGAAATGCAAAAAAGCAAAAATACATAAATAAATATACAAAGAAATGTAAAAAAATTTTTTTTAAAAATGAGTATTTATACTTTTATTTCCTTATTTATGTATAATTGTATTTTTTTCACACATTTTTTATTTTTTATTTATACATTTATTTATTTCCACATTTATTTATTTATACATTTATATATTTTATTGTATTATATAATTGATTTCCAGGGACGTTCAGCATCATATACTGCATGTCAAGTTCTTAATATTAATCGATAAACTACCCAGTTATTATAATAATAAGGCACTATGGCTGTTATCAGTAAAATAAAATTAACAAAAGTCATTAAGTCATTAAAAGTCAAAATCTTAATACAGAGGAGAATGTTTTTACACTGCAATTACAATTGCATAAAAGTCGTTATGAGATTAATGTTAAAAATAAAACATTTGAATATAGAAATATGAAATGATGGAATCAATTAAATTGTATGTTTAAATATGAAACTAAAACAGCCAGTAGGTGGCGTTAAGTCACTGTCTTAAACGAGTGAGTCATATCATTAATTCAGACCGATTCATTCAAATACTGAACTTCAGGGAAAAACACCACGTTTTATGTTCAACTGTACAGCTCAGGTATCAAAATTATGGCGGGGCGACGTGGCACCAACATTAATAAAAAATGTCAGCATTTAAAAATGCTGTAAAAAAGCCCATGTATGAGACAATTTTATTATAATTTTTTCCCCGAACTGAATGAATCAGTATTTGAATGAATCAGTCTGAATTAATGATATGACTCACTCGTTTAAGACAGTGACTTAACGCCACCTACTGGCTGTTTTAGTTTCATATTTAAACGTACAATTTAATTGATTCCATCATTTCATATTTCTATATTCAAATGTTTTATTTTTAACATTAATCTCATAATGACTTTTATGCAATTGTAATTGCAGTGTAAAAACATTCTCCTCTGTATTAAGATTTTGACTTTTAATAAGGCCTTATTATTATAATAACTGAGTAGTTTATCGATTAATATTAAGAACTGGACATGCAGTATATGATGCTGATCGCCCCTGGAAATCAATTTATATAATACAATAAAATATATAAATGTATAAATAAATAAATGTGGAAATAAATAAAAGTGGAAATAAATAAATGTATAAATAAAAAATAAAAAATGTGTGAAAAAAATACAATTATACATAAATAGGGAAATAAAAGTATAAATACTCATTTATTTGTATTTTTTTTTACATTTCTTTGTATATTTATTTATGTATTTTTGCTTTTTTGCATTTCTTCGTATATTTATTTATTTATGTATTTATTTATTTTTAATTAAGTCAGCTTTGGCATTCCATACTAGAGAAGACATCTGTCCATACATTTTTTTTTCTTCTTCTTTGTGCTGCGTGGTGATTGGAGACCCACAGCCAATCACAATTGACCTTTAATTTTCCGATTGGTTGATTTTGTGGCACACTTGTAACGCTGTTGCAAGTTGAGCGCGCGTGTGTATCAAGAGTTGAGCGCGCGTGTGTCAAGAGTTGAGCACGCGTGTGTATCAAGAGTTGAGCACGCGTGTGTATCAAGAGTTGAGCGCGCGTGTGTCAAGAGTTGAGCACGCGTGTGTATCAAGAGTTGAGCGCGCGTGTGTCAAGAGTTGAGCGCGCGTGTGTATCAAGAGTTGAGCGCGCGTGTGTATCAAGAGTTGAGCGCGCGTGTGTCAAGAGTTGAGCGCGCGTGTGTCAAGAGTTGAGCGCGCACAGAATTAAGAGGTTGAGAGAGAGAGAGAGGAACTTGACAGGAGCGCAGAGAATAAGTTTGTGAGAGAGCACCTGAGTAAACTGCGTGAGAGGGGTTATTATTGCACGTTAATATGGATAATAGCAAATACATTTATTGAGCACGGAATCGTTTTTTCTTTGCTCAAACGAATTTTTTTTGCGATTGTTAATTTCTGTTCAAAATATAATGAAATGTGCTTGCAAAATATAGTTCTCTGTGCTCAAAACTTACAATTACTCGCTCAGGAATGAGGCACATATATAACGCCATAGCCTACGGGCTTGCAACTTGAGGGTGAGTAAATGATGAAAGAATTTTCATTTTTGGGTGGAGTATCCCTTTAAGAGACAGCAGACAAACGGCTAGCAGTGACAGCAGCCGCAATCCACCTGTCACTCAAGTGGCCGCGCCCTTAATTATGCAGAACTTTAAGGCTTAATATAATTTAAATGGATGAGTTGTAAAAAAATTCACCCCCCTCACAGTTGTCATGAAGGGCAAAATTAGCTATATAGACCAAAACCACTTTTTGCTCCAGGCTGTAAACATATTTTTTTCAGCTGTAAAGTTGGGCATTTTAACATGGAGGAGATACAGATTTGACTCACTTTTGCTGCCAGCCTCAAGCGGCCAGTCGATGAATTGCAGTTTAATTCACTTCCGTGTTGGTTTCAAGAGAGAGGTTGGGTTGCCGTTTGTTTGAAACGCGTGCTTGCCTTTGCCCACAGCTGAGGAAAATTACCGGTGACCAGGTGTGTTTCTGTCTTACTTTATCTATAATTAACCTTTTTGAGGTTTTCTTTTGCAAAATCTTTATTACATGGGTCATTATACGAAAACGTGCCATTTTGTGTCCCTCAGAAAAAAAATCTCTGTAAATCTTAATAAACCATAAAACAAGTAAAATATTTTATAATTTAGTTTCCATAATATGTCTCATAATATAAGAATAAATCAATTTCTGATTCTTTTAAAGGATTTTAATCACATTTTTGTGCAAAGCATCTTGCAGAAATGTTGAAAATGCCCTGTCCCTCAGTATGATTTTTCTACTTCTACTTGCTATCAATGCCAAAAAAAGTCAAACTATTATAAAAAAAACACATACTTATATAAAGTGTCAGTTCATTAGTTATGAATGGATTTTATTCTTAACATGTGTCAAATTTAGAAAAAAAACACAATTTAGTCGGGTACCTAGGTTCGCGTCAACCCTGTTACTTTTTATGAAAACACCTCTTTAAAGATAATGGACTATTCCAAAAGTTGCATCAGTTCCAGGAAATGACATCATCTGCCTTTCACGAAGTTGATGGTAGAAGACAAGTAAGTGTTCTCTTCTTTTAATGATTTTTTTTTAGTTTATGTAATGTCTGAAAGATGGGGACACGCTCATTGTGCCAGCCCTGTTACCAGAAAAGCATACGTTAAAACGTTATTTGTACATATTT
Organism: Rhinichthys klamathensis goyatoka; assembly: GCF_029890125.1. Taxonomy (NCBI): domain Eukaryota; kingdom Metazoa; phylum Chordata; class Actinopteri; order Cypriniformes; family Leuciscidae; genus Rhinichthys; species Rhinichthys klamathensis. The sequence continues at coordinate 537,826 of NW_026606900.1, forward strand.
AAAAATGTACATATATAACAACATTTAAGCCTCTCATTAAGGCACATTATGTAGTGTTATTACCTATACCTCATGGCTAGTAATGGCCGCCAATAACATTTTTCGTCAACCCTGTTACCATTCCAGGGTAACAGGGTTGACGAAAGTATATGCTTTGTGTGTCTTACCCATGTTGTATACCCAAGACGGGTTAAATCAAGGGCAACTGGACTTGGTACTTCCATATTTGAAGATATTTTGCCTCTCATCCAAGGGGTTTCTTCAGTTCTAAATGACTGATGGGGAGTGCCAGGTATTTGAACCTATGTGGGGTTGTCACCCCTGAGCCAACCCTTCTTGGATAACTATGACCTGGATAACTGAGAATTTTCACAGACGTACTTTTCTTACTAATAGTATTTACATAATATACATGTTTTTACAGTTTTCATCCCTAAAAATCATGTTTTGTATTTATCTATACTGATACACACAAGTGCATTGGGTTTTATAAATGTGCTTTATAAACCAAAAGTCATTATTATTTTTATTATGAGAAGTCAATAAATGAACAAGGTTGCTGTTAAAGTGTTTTATGTATTTGATTTGATTTTGTTAGGATGCCTCTTTCTGCAGCTGAGAAACCAACGCTATCTGACGACCAATTCGTACGAATTTGTACGAGTGATTAAAAGGTGGCTAATTCGTAAGAATTCATACGACCTCACGTGATGGGTAGGTTTAGGGGCGGGGTCAGGGGTAGGTCATTCGTACGAATTTGGCAACTTGTAAAATATGTACGATTTAGCAAAAATCTTACTAATTCACTCGTACGCATTGTTACGAATTAGCCACCTCGTAAAATTCGTACGAATTGCCGTGAGATTGGGTTGGAGAAACAGCGCAGATACAGACAGCGTAGAGATGCTGATCCTGAGAGACAAGAAGCATATTTAGGAAAAGAGAGGGCAAAATGGAGAAAGGACAGAGACACAGGGAAAAAGCGGCCCGAATAGATATTTCTGGCCAGCCCGTGAGGACTGCATCTGGTGATGAAATTTTAAGAATGATTCCTGCTCCTCTTAATGTGACAGCACGGCACGTAGAAATATGGAAAGACATCTGGTCAAAACTTGTTGGGTAGGCAGACAGGAATGTTAAATTAAGTGATTATTAGTGGCTTTTGTTTATTCTGTTAAGGCCAAACATCTTCAACAGTTAGCTTTTCCTTTACCGAGTCCTTTTTCTCCGGTCCTAAGCGCCAGTACTTAAAACGTTGTTGTGGACGTAGTTGAGGACTAACGACTGTCTGCTGGGCGGGAATGGTTAAAGGGTTAGTTCACCCCAAAATGAAAATTCTGTCAGTAATTACTCACCCTCATGTTGTTCCAACCCCGTAAGACTCTGTGGGCCTTGAGTCAGTTCACGTAGTGTAACTGCGCAGCGCTTCTGTTTGAACGTCACACGCATCACACACATGACCAGCGTCGGCCAACAGTGAGCCTGCGTGTGACGTACAGCAGCACAGAAGCGCTCTCGAGGCCCAAAGAGAAGGAAATGAATAGTTAAATAAATTCGTTATTTTTGTTTGTTTTTTTACGCACAAAAAGTATTCTCGTCGCTTGATAAACTTAAGATTGAGCAACTGCAGTCACTTGGACTATTTTAACGATGTCTTTCATAACTTTTCTGGGCCGGCCAGTTTCGATCCCTTAGAAGCATGGGGGAGATATCCAGCTCTCAGATTTAATCAAAATATCTTAATTTGTGTTCCGAAGATGAACGAAAGTCTTACGGGTCTGGAACAACACGAGGGTGAGTAATTACTGACAGAATTTACATTTTGGGGTGAACTATCCTTTTAACAAAATAAATCGCTGCATCACCACTCACCCTCAGGATAGAAGCAGGAAATGGCCACTATGAAATGTGTCTAATCTTTAAACCCAATTTCTCTAGACATAAGATTTTTAACCAGTTTACTTCCTCTATTTTACAACACACTCACCAAATGCCTACATAATCATTATATGATCTGCATTTTGTTTTTTTTATACTTTTTTATAGTGGCCTTTAGTAAGTGATCGTTAGTGGTTTTTGCTTATTCTGTTAAGGCCAAACATGTTCAATTGATCATTTAATTGCAATGTAATTTTAATGTTTTTTTAATAAAACAATTGGTTTAGATTTACATTAGCAGAATCATCATAATTTTGCATAATTTTTATGCTAAAATATCTCAATAGATCTGTCTCCAAAATATGCTGATTAGTCATGTTGAATTAAAGGTTTATGAATGTCCAATTAAGACTCCATTACACCCATAACTGTAACTCAAACAAGCAGTAGAACCAATACGGTAACTCTTGTCAACCCTGTTAGTGATGTGTCAACCCTGTTACTTGTATACTATTCTAATATCATTTAAAAAATGAAAATAAAAATGTAATCAACTAATTGTATGTTTAGTAAGAGAGGCTAATAATCCACTCAAAGTTGAATTGAGGTGTTTTATTTTTGTTTCCATACATTTTTCTTAAAGGGGTCATATAATGGTACATGCACTTTTACAAGTTGATTGTACTGAAATGTGTGTTGGCAGTGCCTGTACACAAACATCATAAAATGATAAAAATCCATCCAGTGTTTTTGTTTTAATCTCCTTATGTGTTTTCCCCTGCCTCAAATCGAGCCGTTCGACCGTGTGACGTCACACGGTCGGACGCCCCTCCCGCGATTGTTGATTGACAGCCGGGTTTCAACACAGACCCGCCCTCGCTCGTGAGCCAGCTGCCAATCATAGTCTGCGCGGACCGGCGCGGTCATTGTTGATATGCTGGAGCACTGTCTATGAGCAGAATGGCGTCTAAGCGATTGTGGTGTTCTGTTCTTGGGTGTAATAACGAACACAGCAGTCATTTTAATGTTCCTTAATCCGAACCGCTGAAGACGCAGTGGCTGAGTTTGTTTTCGAAGGGAATATTCCCCACGAGCAACGTCAATGCTCTCATGTTTGCGCGAATCATTTCACACACCAGACTGCTTTATAAACAAGGAGGGTCAGTATAAAGCTGGTTTTGCTAAGAAGCTGCTCCTGGACCGGTACCAACTATTCGTGTTCCTGCTGAACCTCCAAAATAACTGAAGTGAGTGTAACGTTTTATTAATCTTTAATATTTATATTAATCTTTGCAAATCGCTAGATGCACGCTTCACAATGAATGCGTCTAAGGTTTACACTCAGGGTACATTACGGCATGTTTTCTATGTACAACGTTCTCAATATAATTCATAATCCCACGTCTACGCGTTATGGTTATTGTGTTACAAACGGTGTACGCACAGAATAGAGAGGCGGGGTGAGCAAAGCTCATTATCATTTAAAGTCATATGCACTGAAACGGCGTGCTGAAAACAGAGCTGTTTTTGACCAGGTAAAATAAGTGTTCTCTTACGAGAGGTTCTCTCGTATTGCGTAAGCTAGCTTACGCTGCGGGAAAGATTCATCTTTGCTGAGATATTGAAGCCAAAAATTATTTCATAATTTGTATCCATACACAACGCAGTTCCTCTGCGGCAGACCTAGAGCAGGCTAGCTAGCAGCTCATTGGTTCGCTCAGAGAGAACTGCTTAAGCCTATGGGAGAGCGGGGCTGAACCCGCTTCCAATGAGAGGCGCCCGCGCGCTCATTGCGTCATGGCCCGCCAGAATGGGCGTGGCTATGGTGTATATAACAGTCTCTCCCAGGCTTATATGTTGATTCATTTCATCTTCAGCAAGCTGCACGCTTCTGCTGTCCTGAGAAAAGCCGTCGCCGTCGAAAAGGCATCACTCTAGCGAGCTCCCGGACCCTGAAGAAGCCGGCCGTCTTCGCCACCTTCAGCCGCCCTGCAAGCTAGCGCCATCCGACGACTGTATCCTTCTCTATTATATCTAAAAGAGCCGAGCTTCTTTTTAAAGATGTCTCGTTTTTCCTGCGGCTCTTGCCGCGCTCGTCTCGAGGACGGAGACCGCCATGTCATCTGCGCTCTCTGCCTGGGACTCGAGCACGCAGAACTCGCCCTCGCGGATGGAGGATGCGACTTCTGTGAGAGCCTGCCGTTGTCGTCCCTGCGGGCACGACTTCTGGCAGCAAAATCCGCTCCCGCGCCGCCTTCCTCTTCGCCGCGTAAGAAAAAACGCCGCTCCCAGAGGCCGCCGGAGCCCCCAGCGGAACAATGCGGGCTGCCGCCTCCCGCTTCCCGCTCTCCCTCCCCGCCCCTGCCGGACATACAGTTGCCGCCGAGTGGCCGCTCTGTCGCTTCCGATGACGCCGCGGAGGAGAAGGACTCCTGTTCACTGCTCGCTTCTGACAGTGAAGAATGGTCATCTCTCGGATCCACGAGAGAATCGGCGGGGATCCGCGCCGGGATAGAGGAGGAACTAATGCGCCTCCTCGCACAGGCCGTCGAACGCCTCGGTCTCGAGTGGTCTCCTCCACCCGAGCAGGCCCCGAACCGGATGGACGGCAGCTTTTTTCATCGGCGCTCGACCCCCGCGTGCAACCGGGCCGCTCCATTCCTGCCTGAACTTCACGCAGAGCTGACGAAGTCCTGGAATGCCCCGCTCTCGGCTAGAAACCGCTCTGATATATCCGCCTCGCTGCGCTCGGTGGACGGAGCCGCCGAGAAAGGCTACTCAGCCATGCCGCCCGTCGAGGACTTGGTCGCCGCACACCTCTGCCCGCCCTCTGCTAGATGGCACTCTTCCCCCACGCTTCCTTCGAAAGCTTGCAGAGCGACCTCGAGCTTTCATGCTCGCGCCTACGCCGCCGCCTGTCAGGCCGCCGCAGCGCTACATTCAATGTCTGTCCTCCAAGTTTTACAGAGCGATATTCTCCGTGAGTGGGCCGAAGGCGGTAGAAACCCCTCCCCCGCTGTCACGGATCTGAGAAGTGCTACGGACCTCGCCCTTCGCGCCACTAAAGCCGCCGCACAAGCTCTGGGGAGATGCATGGCCAGCCTTTGTGTTGCCGAGAGACACTTATGGCTCACGCTCGCCGACATGGGAGATTCTGAGCGCGCCGCGTTTCTTAACGCGCCCCTCTCCCCGACGGGCCTTTTTGGATCTGCTGTCACGGGAATCGTCGATCGCTTTTCTGAGGTCCAGAAAGCTACTCAGGCGATGAATTTGTTTCTGCCCCGCCGCGCTAGCTCTTCCGCGGGCCGCTCTCGCGAGCCTCCTGCCAGAGCTCCACCACAGCGCCCCCCTCCGCAGACTCAAACAGCCCAGCGCAGACAGGGCGGCCGCCCTCGCTCTCGCTCTGACAGCCGCCGCAGACCGCCGCCCCCACGAGGCCCGCGACCTAAGATCACGCTGAAGCCTGATCATCAGAAGTCTGCCTAGCAAAGTCAAGAAAACGACGGTGCTCTCCCGCTGCGGCCGGACCGCCGTCAAAGCTTCGCCCTCTGCCAGTCCCCGTTATTTCGCCGACTGCTGTAGTGTTGACCGCCACAAACAAGCCGGTGTCCCAGCCCGCTTGCGAGCGACAAAAAGCCGTTTTTACGGCTACCCAGAGAAATCTCAAAAAGAGAAAATTTGCCAGTTGTGTAGAAAACGTGCCCACAATCATGTGCTCACCCATACACACAAGCATAACATACCCCGTGTCTCTATCAGAGCCCCATCACATGAAACGGGCACAGCCCGCTCTAATATCAGAGAACATAAACACGCCCACGAGCTCGTGCGCGTGTCCCCTCTCTGCTCGCTCTGTTTCACGGCCCATAGACTCCTCTCTGAGTGCAAATCCCGTTGCCACACACATTCAAAGCGCGCCCACACACTGTGTCCAGCCCGCTATGTGCAGCAATCAGGGCGATATAGCCATTCGGCCACTAGCCGCATGCTCCAAAACGTGGGAAGCCATTCCAGGCATTTCCCCGTGGGTGCTAAGCATTATAAAGAACGGCTATCTGCTACAGTTTTCGCCACCGCCCGCCTCGTGCGCGCGCGCGGCTCGAATCTACTGTCAGCCCGCTGGCCGCCGGCACGCTCCGCTCAGAAATTGCGACGCTGTTGCAAAAGGGCGCCATAGAGAGAGTCCCACCATCTATGACCGAGTCGGGGTTTTACGGCCGTTATTTTCTGGTTCCCAAGAAAGACGGCGGCCTCAGACCGATTTTAGATCTCAGGTCTTTGAACAAAGTGCTCATGAAGAGACCGTTCAAGATGCTCACTACCAGGAAACTCCTCGCGCAGGTGCGTCAGGGGGACTGGTTCATCTCTCTAGACCTGAAAGACGCCTATTTTCAGATCCAGATAAATCCCCGTCACAGGCCATTCTTACGTTTCGCCTTCGAGGGTCATGTTTATCAATACGCCGTTCTCCCGTTCGGCTTATCTCTGGCGCCCCGCACATTTACGAAGTGCATGGATACGGCGCTCGCCCCCCTGCGGAGCCAGGGGCTGCGCATATTGAATTATCTGGACGACTGGCTGATTTTGGCCCAATCACAGACGGAGCTTCTGTCGCACCGCGCAGTTCTCCTCGACCATCTGAAAACGCTGGGCCTCTCTGTCAACTGGACAAAGAGCTCCCTTCAACCCAGTCAATCGATTTCCTTTCTAGGAATAGATTTGAACTCGGTCACGATGACGGCTCGCCTGTCTACACAGCGCGCGCGCAGTGTACAGCGACTGGCCGCCTCGTTTCAGATGGGCACCCGCTCACCTCTGAAAACGTTTCAGAGGATGCTGGGTTACATGGCCTCAGCCTCCGCTGTGCTTCAGCTGGGCCTTCTGCACATGCGTCCGCTTCAGCTTTGGTTAAACAGCCGTGTACCCCACCGCGCGTGGAACACGGGCCGCCAGCTGATCAGAGTTACGCAGACATGTCTCACGGCGCTGCAGCCATGGACAGTAGCAGAATGGTTCCGACAAGGCGTCACGATGGGGACCTTTTCTCGCCGAAAAGTCATCTCGACAGATGCATCCAACACGGGTTGGGGTGCAGTCTGCGAGGGCTCACCGGCCTTCGGCCATTGGTCGACACAGGAAAGCCCCTTACACATAAACTGTCTGGAAATGCTTGCGGTCGAGAACGCGCTTTCGCGCTTCCTCCCGCTCATTCGGGGACACCACGTCCTGATCCGTTCGGACAACATGGCTGTGGTCTCCTATCTCAACCGTCAGGGCGGTGTCAGGTCCAGGAATCTCTTCCTACTGACACACCGCATTTTAGTTTGGTCTCAGAGCCGCCTGCTCTCGCTCAGAGCGACGCATGTGCCGGGCCATCTGAACGACGGCCCAGACATACTGTCCAGGAACCTCATCTCCTCAGGAGAATGGTCCCTGAACACACAAACGGTCCAAATACTGTGGCGGCTATTCGGCAGAGCAGAAGTGGACCTCTGCGCTAGCCCAGGAATGGCCTCGCCGCCCGCTCTATGCATTCCCTCCGATCGCTCTGCTACCACAGGTAATTCAGAGGATCAGGGACACACGCCACTCGGTGCTCCTCATAGCCCCGCGTTGGGAGAGTCAGAATTGGGTTCCGGAGCTCACTCAGCTGTCGCAGACAGCCCCTTGGCCCATCCCAGTCAGAGCAGATCTCCTCTCTCAGGCTCTGGCACGATCTGGCACCCCCATCCACGGCGCTGGGCGCTACATGCATGGGTGATCAACGACTATTCGTTGATTTGCCAGAAGGAGTAAGAAACACTATCATACAGGCTAGAGCACCTTCCATGAGAAGGCTCTATGCGTCTAAATGGTCTGTGTTCTCAAAATGGTGCACCGACAAACATCTGGACCCACGGTCATGCGAGGTGCCGTCTTTGCTTGTTTTCCTTCAAGAGATGCTGGACAAGGGCAGGTCCCCCTCCACTCTCAAGGTTTACGTGGCAGCCGTCGCGGCGTTCTCTGAACCCCGACGCGCTCAGTCCCTGGGCAAAGACGAGTTAGTCATCCGCTTCCTCAGGGGAGCTAAGAGGATGAACCCTCCCGCCCCCCTTCGGTTCCTATCTGGGATCTTTCTATAGTTCTCGAAGCTATGAAAGCACCCCCGTTCGAACCGCTCGAGTCTGTGGACCTAAAATACCTCTCGCTCAAAACCGTTTTTCTGACGGCTCTGTCCTCAGTAAAACGCGTGGGGGATCTTCACGCGCTCTCATCCAGCGCCGCGTGTCTCGAGTTTGGTCCGAATGATTCTGTTGTCATTCTCAAACCTAGACATGGCTATGTCCCGAAGGCGATTGGTACCCCGTTCAGGGCTCAGATTATTTCCCTATCGGCTCTGCCTTCATCCGATAGTGAGCGCGACGCCAATCTCCTCTGCCCGGTGCGGGCTCTGAGATTGTACACTACGCGCGCTGCCGCGTTCAGACGCGCTGAGCAGCTTTTCGTGTCGTTTGGGGGGCGCACCAAAGGTCTGGCCGCCTCTAAACAGACACTGTCTAGATGGATAGTGGACGCTATCGCCTCTGCTTACGCATCTAAATGCCTGCCCTGCCCTCTGGGCATCAGGGCGCACTCCACTAGAGGCATGGCCTCATCGTGGGCATGGTCCTTTGGAATTTCCATTCATGACATCTGTGTGGCCGCGGGATGGGCCTCCCCGTCCACTTTTGTCAGGTTTTACAACTTGGAAGTTCCCGCCTTGCAGGCAAAATTACTAGCTGTCTAAACGACCAGCTCCCTAAGAAGCTGCATTACTGGGAGTCCCTCACACAACCGGTTCGCCCCTTGTGCTCTCCTTAAATGCTTATACACTTCATGTGCCCGCTCTGCCGGCCTCTTACATGCTTATGTATACACTTCATGTGCCCGCTCTGCCGGCCTCATAATACATTCACTCCACGTTAAAAATCCCCCGGTATCACCCTGGGATTCATGAGTGGATTCATAGCGCGCACGGCGTTGACCAGGTGTTCCCGCAGCGTAAGCTAGCTTACGCAATACGAGAGAACCTCTCGTAAGAGAACGAATCGGTTACCTAACGTAACCTCGGTTCTCTCTAGAAGAGGGAACGAGTATTGCGTTCCCGGCCGTGCTTGCGCTACTAGCGTTTCGCTTCACGCTGAAATAAATCAACATATAAGCCTGGGAGAGACTGTTATATACACCATAGCCACGCCCCTTCTGGCGGGCCATGACGCAATGAGCGCGCGGGCGCCTCTCATTGGAAGCGGGTTCAGCCCCGCTCTCCCATAGGCTTAAGCAGTTCTCTCTGAGCGAACCAATGAGCTGCTAGCTAGCCTGCTCTAGGTCTGCCGCAGAGGAACTGCGTTGTGTATGGATACAAATTATGAAATAATTTTTGGCTTCAATATCTCAGCAAAGATGAATCTTTCCCGCAGCGTAAGCTAGCTTACGCAATACTCGTTCCCTCTTCTAGAGAGAACCGAGGTTACGTTAGGTAACCGATTCGTTTTCTTACAATACTAATGAGAATTTTTAATTAAAGTATATTACAAAGTTTTAATTCAGACTCTAAAGAATCATATTAGCTTGTACAAAAATGGCATTATATGACCCCTTTAAAACAGAAGATGCTGGGAGAGTGTCATTTGCAAACGAACGTATTCATCCACTAAAAAAATAAAACTTTCAATATTCTCAATTCACAAACACTCTTAATGTAACAAGGGGGGGTTTATCTTTCACGGTATATCAGATTTGTTCTATTTATGTATTTAAAACCTTTTCAAAAAGTAATTATTATGTCGGTAACAGGGTTGACCAAACACACACATTTACGTTGGTTATATGAAAAAAGTAAAAAAAATAAGATAGCCTGAGATGGCACGGCATATTTTCCTGAGCGGTAATGATCTACTTCATCCAAAAAGGGGCTTAAAGATTTTCAAAACAGTACTTTGAAAATCAAACATTAAAAGTGGGAAATGGCACGTTTTCGGATAATGACCCACATATCTAGACAGAAATCCACATTAGCACAGTAGCACTTCACTTAGGGCCTATATTTAAAATACAATATATAATGTTAACAAATGTTAAATAATCTTACTTAGTATAATTAATTGGTTCAATTTAAAACAGTTAGACGAAACGTTAATTATATCCATATTTAAATCAATATGGGACCAACTTTTACCTTAAATTCTCCTACTCCTTCACTTTCTGCAGACCTGCAGCATCATGATTTCCCGGAAATTCCCCTCATTAACTCTGGGAGGCAGGGCACTTTTGAGACGGAGCTGCCCACTACAAACACCACCCTTAAATATTATGCCCACTGCTCGAAGTTCAGTCAGAACCATCTGAGACACAAAGAAACAAGCAGCGGTAAGTTCTATATTTTTTTATAATCTTTTTTTTATTTTTATTTACTTTAGCAGACACAGGGTGTTTCTTCAACTTGGCTAATATATTGTCTGAATATAAACGTCTGGCTTTCTAACTCAAATAAACGTATAATCTTTGTAATTTACAAGTTTGTAAAATGCCTTTCATATTTCAAGATTGATTTGAATATTTTAAGACTGAAAGTGCACAGGCCATTAGCCATTAAAATCTTTTCATACATTTGAAAAGTTGCACACAAAAAACTGCAATTAGTTTTAATAAAATACAGTCACTGGGACACAGAATTGAGCAAAAAACTGAAGAAACACCCAATATTTTTAGTTTAGTTGTTTGAATGATTTTATTTAACTTAGTAAAAAGTTATTTTAGAAATATTTATCTTTTGAAAGAATAAGCCAATAACATCTCTTTGGTGTTTCAGGCCAAACTCTAATGATAAATTATACATGTTCATATTGTAGCCTATGTCTCTGTTTTGAAAACAAAAAGTGCTGTAAATAAGACTGTAGCCAGGGAGCAGCACATACACTATTAGAGGTGAAATATAACATAAACTTCCATAACAAAAAACAAATGAGTAACTATAACTGTGGGAAAAAAATTCTGTCTAAATAAATAATGAATAATCGTGCGCTTGTTTAATTATTCTACAGAGCCCATGTGCAGGGTTTCTGCAGATGCAGATTTTTGTTGTCAGCAAGTGAACGGAATCAGAAAACATTTTCACTTTCACTCTCAATGACTGCATTGCAGATAAGCCAGTGAGAGTGCATTTTTGTCCAATCTATACCATGCATAGAGCAGAGGATAAGAAGCTGATGGGCAGAATATGTGTTTAGCTGTGTCTCGTTAATTGTATGTGGTTGCAGTTTTACACAGGCCTAAAAATATGCAATTTCTCTTCAATATAGCAGCAAATTTACAGACATCCTACACAGACTTTTAACTCAAAGGAATTTGTGACTTCACCTGCCTCTCAACAAGGTAATCAATAATAAAAATATATAACATGATATACCATGATGCAGACTTTATCAGAGCTATGCTTAAATTCAGACAGTGGTGCGCTGTATGGTAAGTGTGTGTCTTTTTAATTATATGTGTATGGTTTTTACTTAGGATCATGTCTTGTCGTGAGTATATGCCAGCTCCAGCGTGTCTCATCGAAAATGATGAAAATGGGAAGCTGTGTGTGAGGAAAGATGCTAAAGTCATTCTGGATGGGATCAAGGAGCCGGTGGTGGTGGTGTCTGTGGTGGGACTCTACCGTACGGGGAAGTCCTACCTTATGAACCGCCTGGCAGGACAACAGTCCGGTGAGAGAAACTGCTGAAAGTCTCATGTGCAGTACATACTGATATGATAATGAGTACAGAATCTGAATGTGTGAAATATTTGAAAACAGTAACTGCATCAAGTGTTTGAATATTTTACATAATAATAATGATGATAATAAATTATTGGCTCAGGCTTTGCTCTCGGCAACACCGTTGAGTCAAAGACCAAAGGCATCTGGATGTGGTGTGTCCCTCAACCCAAAAAAGAAGGACACACTCTGGTGCTGCTGGACACAGAGGGACTGGGTGATGTGGACAAGGTGAGCACAGTCACTAACTACTAAAACTAATTTCCCAGGATCAGTTGCCATTTGTTTCCTGGGAAGGTACAGTAATGGTTTAAATGGCGCTCTGAGTAAAACTGTTCTAATAACACTGATCCGTGTGTTTCAGGGAGACTCTAAGAATGACGGCTGGTATTTTCTCTGGCCGTTCTGCTCAGCAGCACTCTGGTGTACAACAGCCGCGGCACCATCGATAACAATGCAGTGGAAAATCTGCAGTATCCTTTAATCGGCCACATATAAGACCATCTTTCATTTATACAACCTTTGTAAGATGCTGTTATTTCTCAATGTGCTGCAGCTACATAACTGAGCTCACCGAGCAGATCAAGATCAGATCGACAGAAGCTGCAGACGAGGAGGAAGAGGAGGATTCTCAGTTTGTGCAGTTTTTCCCATCATTTATCTGGGTGGTTAGAGATTTCACCTTGGAACTGGAAATTAATGGAGAAACAGCAACAGAGGATGAGTACCTTGAGTTTGCCCTCCAGCTGAAGAAAGGTATTTTAGACAGAATTACATTTAAAGGGTTATTTCACCCAAAAATGAAAATTATGTCATTAATGACTCACCCTCATGTCGTTCCAAGCCCGTAAAAGACCTCCGTTCATCTTCGGAACACAGTTTAAGATATTTTAGATTTAGTCCGAGAGCTTTCTGTCCCTCCATTGAAAATGTATGTATGATATACTGTCCTTGTCCAGAAAGGAAATAAAGACATCATCAAAGTAGTCCATGTGACATCAGTAGGTTAGTTAGAATGTTTTGAAGCATCGAAAATACATTTTGGTACAAAAATAACAAAAACTACGACTTTATTCAGCGTTGTATTCTCTTCCGGTTCTATTGTCAATCCTGTTCAGTGACGCTGATGACGTAAGACGCTGCTGACGTGTTATCTGGTGCGCCCGAGCTTCGTTTACAGTCTGAGGGAGACGCACGCTGTAAACAAAACAATCTTCGCAAACATGTCTAAGGATTTTCGACACAGAGGAAGACTTGCATTTTTTTCCCCAGCCATATTTATTTGAACCCGTATACACGGACACACCAGATAACATGGCATCAGCGTCTTGCGTCATCAGCGTCACTGAACGCGGATTGACAATAGAACTGGAAGACAATGCTGAATAAAGTCGTTATTTTTGGACCAAAATGTATTTTCGATGCTTCAAAACATTCTAACTAACCCACTGGTGTCACATGGACTACTTTGATGATGTCTTCATTTCCTTTCTGGACAAGGACAGTATACCGTACATACATTTTCAATGGAGGGACAGAAAACTCTCGGACTAAATCTAAAATATCTTAAACTGTGTTCCGAAGATGAACGGAGGTCTTACGGGCTTGGAACGACATGAGGGTGAGTCATTAATGACATAATTTTCATTTTTGGGTGAACTAACCCTTTAAGCATTTGGCAGATGCTTTTATCCTAATAAACTTGCAGTGCATTCAAGGTGTACGTTTTATCAGTTTTTGCTTCCACTGGGAATCAAACCCATGAAATTAGCGAGCCATGCTCTAGTAGGCTCAATGACACTTGATACTTATTCTGGGAGGTCATTGAAATAACCACTGATGAATGCCATCTAGACTAGATTCTGAAATGGTACAATTCATTTTCTGACTTGACCACATATTTGTCTGCACACACAGCCTAATGTTAATAATTGTTGATACTGCAATACATTTGCATAAATTAATTTTGTTTAAATTATCAAAACTTAAATGAAATGCCACTGATTTGGGAAAATGTTTATTTCCCACAAATTACCTTTTTAGGTGTGGGTAAGAAAAAGAGTGACTACAATCTGCCCCGTGAATGTATCCGACAGTATTTCCCTAGCCGGAAGTGTTTTGTGTTCCCGATTCCTGTTACCTCCCAGAAAGACATGACACACCTAGAGAGCTTACAAGAGCAGGACCTTGCTCAAGCATTTCTGGAGGTCACAGGTCATTTCTGTGACCACATTTTTTTCAATAGTGCTGTGAAAACACTGAAAGGAGGACACAGAGTTACTGGTAAATGTAAGTGTATTACCAAATGATCATCAAAAACTATGGAGCATTTACTATTAAAATGCTGTTCTCTATAGTTGTTTGTGTGTGTTGTCAGTGCTCGGGCACCTGGTTGAGATTTATGTGGATACAATCAGCAGTGGGAAGGTGCCCTGTCTGGACAATGCAGTGGTTGTTCTGGCAAATGTAGAGAACCAGGCAGCTGTTCAAGAAGCTATGAAAGTGTATCAGACTGGGATGGAAGAGGTAAGACATGCACATTGTGATTGAGTATTTTTTTTTATGTTTCAAAATCAATTTTGTTTTATCCTTCGCTGTACATATCTGTGTTTTTATACAGATTAATAAACTTATCCAAAGTCAGAAAACCAAACTATGTATACATTTTAAATATGTCTATGAAAGCTGAACCACCGATTTAGGCTCGAAAGTCTTCACTGAATGCAGTGTACATTCAAGTAAACAAACAGTACTGTATGTTTTTACAGGTGAAGAAAACATTCCCAGTCACTATAGATAATAATACCTGTGAGCACCAGAAATTCAGCAGTCTAGCCATTTCTGAGTTCATGAAATGCTCATTCAACGATGAAAAGGGGCAATACCTGAAAAAAATGGAGGTGAGCTTTAAATATAGAAGACACATTCGTACTTGCGCACAATGCATACTAGCATATACACAGATGAGCTAAAACTTTATGACCACCTGCCTAATATGTTCCTCCATGTGCTGCCAAAACAGCACTGACCCACCAACCCATGGACTCTACATGACCCCTTAAGGTGTCTTGTGCTATCTGGCACCAAGACGTTTGCAGCAGATCCTTCACTTCCTGTAGGTTGTGATGTAGAGCTGCTGTAGATCGAACTTGTTGGTGCAGTACACCCTACAGATGCTCAATCTGATTGAGATCAGGGGACTTTGGAGGCCAGGGCAACACCTTGAACTCTGGGTTTGCAAGCAGAACATGCCTTAGAGCATCACACTCCCACTGGCTTGTCGTCCTCCCACAGTACATCCTGGTGCATCACTTTCCCAGGTAAATTACGCAGCCGTCAACGTGATATAAAACAAAACGGGACTCACCGACCCAGGCCAGCTCCAGTTCCGACGCCTGTGTGCCCATTGTAGGCGATTTTGACGATGGACACCCCAAATGTGAACATGATGAAGAGTTCAAGGTGTTGCCCATCATAGGCACGCTGTATGTATCGACACATCATAGGCACTACACAGCCCCATACACAGCAGAGTGCACAACACTGTGTGTTGTGACACATACGTACCTCCAATAACCATCATTTAAATATTTTTGTGATTGGTGTCACAGTAGACATTCTGTTGACTCAGACCAGATGGAAGAGCTTTTGTTGCACTCGTCCATCGATGTACCCTGGGCGCCCAACACACCGTCGCTGGTTTGTGGTTTGTCCCTCCCCAGACCACTGTTGGGAAATTCTCAGCACTGCTGACCACAAGCAACCCACAGGCCTTGCCTTTCAGAGATACTCTGACCCAGACGTCTTGCCATAACAATTTGGCCCTTGTCAAAGTCCCTCAGATCTTCATTCCTGCCTATTTCTCCTGCATCCAACACATTGATTACAAGAACTGATTTTTTTGCTTAATCTAATCTACCCAGACCTTAATATGTGGCCTTGTTAGGAGATGATCACTGGTATTTGCTTCACCTGTGACTGGTCATAATGTTTTGGCTCATCAGTGTATATGGAAAATTCATGTGGCATTGAAATGATGTCCAAGTACTATATACTGTCAGGTTGGAGATTGTTTTGTTAATATTTGGTGACCACATAAATTCCTACATCCATCAGATTGATACAGCTAATTCACACAACAATGCACAAACACAGTGTCCAATACATTCAGACTTTGTACAAGGGTATTTATGCATGTTTTTATATGTTTATAGGAAGCTGTAAACATGTACTACGTACACTTGCTGGAAGAGAATAAGACGAAATCAGAAAGAAAGTGTCAAGATCTGCTGAATAATCTGTTCTCTGACATGAATAAACGGCTGCAGAATGGAGAGTACAGTCAGTCTGGAGGACATGATTTCTACTGCAGAGACAGAGACGCCATTGTTGAACAGTACCGCAGAGAACCCAACAAAGGTGTATCGGTGAGAACACTTTCAGTGTGTATTTGATAGTGTAGGCATTTGTATATCTACACCGCCATTGAGTGAAATATATTTGTATAATAGGGCTCTCTTTACATCTTGCACTAACAAATGTTTTGTCTCCGCATAGTATCTGTATTCTGTTTACACTGTCATTCCAATTTATATCCAGTATGGATGGATAGAAATCTGATTATGCTTATCTAAGCAAAATGCATAACAGTGTTATGTATTTCATGACATTTACCAAATTTTAAAAACATCAACATATAATTCAAAGTGCTTTCCTTTTTTCTTGCATTTCTTTTCTTTATGGATCCCTTAGTAAAGGATGCAAAAGTGAAGGAAAAAAGGAGATCTCAAGTGTAATCTAAATGCGCTAAAAAAGTGCAGTGTCTGTTGTGAAATCAGAAAAAAACATACAGACTCAATCGTGATGTATATGATTATTAGCAGTGTAACCTCATTAAATATTACTTGTATAACAAGCACATTTGCATTTTAATCTTCATTAAATGTGTTCATGATCCAATCTACTGGGTTCCCAGGACTGGATTTAAAAACCACTGGTCTAAATTAGATATGTTTATATGCAGGCTGAGGCTGTGCTGACTGTGTTTCTGAATGAGCGAGGAGCTAAAGCAAACACCATCCTCTGCGCAGACACAAAACTCACTGAAATTGAGAAACAAATTAAAGGTAATTTTATTTTAAGTACAACACAACGTCAGTGGATTTTTGAGGAAAAGGTTTTGAGGTTAATTTATCATATCATTTATCTCTCTCTCTCTCTCTCTCTCTCTCTCTCTCTCTCGACTGAATGTTCAGAGGAGAAGGAGAATGCGGCTCTGTTGAAACAGAAATGTAAAGAGGAAGAGGAGAAACGAATTGAGAGTGAACAAATGAATGCGGCAGAGAATAAGCGACATGAGGACAGGGTTAGGCAGATGGAGGAGAAGTTCAAGAAGGAGCTGGAACAGCGGCAGCAGGAAAAGGACAGAGCCATTGAGAGCAAACTGAAGGAGCGGGAGGAGATGCTAAAAAAAGGCTTTGAGGAGAGAGCTACAAATCTTAAAGAAGAAATCAACAAGTTACAAAATGAAAAGAAACACCTAGGTGCTGGTGGCGGTGCCATTTTTAAGGATTATGTGATGCCATTTCTCTGTCCTCTTTTAGAAATGGTTCCCAACCTCCTTATGCAGAGATCAATGATTAAATGCCTCAAAGGTAAACGTTAAAAACCTGATACAAAACAATCTCTGACTGATATTTTCCATTCACTGACAAATCTCCATTGTAACCTTCAAAGACTAACAAAAGCATGAGCTTTATAGGGCAGCTAGTAAATGAGCTGATAATTCTGAACAAATGCACCCTTGAAAGTGCAGTGTGTAATTTATACACCATTAGGGACACCTATTGAATTAGCAAAAATGTGAAGAGCATGTTATCCAGTTCACCTTCCATCATTTGGACAAACGGGTATCCCTCCCGACTCGAACTTACACAGTTTAATGGTGTAGAAAATATGCATTACATTCACAAAAAAAGCATAAAGCATTCACTGGAGTTGGTGGTTTGAATCCAAAATATCTGCCATTGATCGGACAAAAAATTGAGTAATGTGAAAATGCCGTTTGCTCGGGTTTAAGAAACAGCTGTCAGTTCTGTAGAAAATGGTTAGGGTGCTGTTAATATTTTCTTATTTTTTAGGCTCCGCTTTTGTAAGACTGTCCTTGTGTAACTTCTTTCCATTATGTTATGTGCACATCATGGACACACCTAGACAAAACAAGAACTAGGCCTTGGACACACTTATACATGTTACTTTTACACTTACACTTATATGATTCTTCTTCCTTAATAAACTTGAGAAGAATGTTATGGTACTACACTGTCTCTGAGTCTGCTTGATTATTCTCCTGTGAACTCGCACTGCTGCTGCCACACATCACAAGAGTTGAGGCGTCTGTTTCCAACAAATAACTGATAGCTTCGAGGCTGCAGATAGTATGCCTGAAAATTAATCTAACAGGTGCTTAAACTGGGAAAGGAATTTGTTCAGACTCAAAACAAGATTTGCAGAAGGTTGTTGGGAGGGACATGATGAAGTGACCTTGAACTTGACAGCTTGAGTTTTCAAAAGTGATCTTTTCTAGTCTTTTTGAGTCAAAATGCTGAATCCCTTAGACTAGAAAAGCTCATAAGAATGTGGCTCAAAGTCATTCATAGATTGTTACCTACAGGTGTCGGAGAATTTCATTTGTCTCATACATGGGTCTGAATATAAAATGCTGTAATGTGAGAGAAAACTAGGTCTGAGATTATGGCCAGACAAAAACTGTCAGAAGACAGAACACCAGGTCAAAGGGTATATGAAATATGAACTTGAAAAACTGGAAAAGTACCCAAAAACAACCTTGTACGAAGGATTTGCCACACATAAGATCAGGACATCAATGTAGGTGTTTTTAATCGTGGCGAGGTGACGAGGGGGAGCAAAAAGATAATAACTGTGTAAACGATAAGAAAAAGGTATAAGACCAGAGTGCTGGCCTCGGTGAAATCAGATGCCTGTCTACCATCTCACTTTGTTGAACTGCTCAATAAAGTTATTCTTCTGAGACCTGAGACTTCGACTCTGAAAGATTTCTTCTGAGACCTGAACCAGACTTTGAAGACCTGAACCAAAGATCGAGAATTTGCCACTACACAGGTAGGGTCACTGAACTAACTAGTGATGACATTTTCTTGAGATATTTGCGATGGATGAATGGATTTGGATATGTGATGGAATTTTTTATTGATGGAATTTGAACGTTTATTCTCAATAACAAAAGGAAATGTGTAAAAGGAAGTGTTTTGGAAAGATGGAAATAGTTCCTATTTTTGCTTTGAAAAAGTGCATATGTTGCGATAAAGAAATTATGGCCAAGAAGGGGTTCAAAGGGAATTTTAAAGTAGCAAGCTGCATGAGACGTGCAGACAATGTGCCTTTTGAACCATGTACATACCATGTGATCAGATGGTCTTGGAAAATGCTTAGCACTAGAACTAACAGTCATTAGCTTAGATCATTATAACCAATCCCCAAATCAGTATTCTGTAACACTTTTGTTGACCTAACTACAAAGTATAAATGTGTGTGTGTATCTTTTTGTTCTGGGAGTCTTGGTTGTTGAGTGCTCCCAGCCGGCTCTCAATAAACCTTTTTTCCTGAGCAATTTGAGAGTTGGATCTTGAATGCTGCAACTGGAAAAAAATAAGTACTAAAGATTCTAAGCTCATATGGTCAAAATCAAGACAGTGAGCGATCAGGGAGCGACAGTAATATTCTGAGTTAGTATTAGGGCTGTAATAGTGTAGATGCAGACCTGGCCTTCATCAATGAATTGGGGGTAGCATCTAGACGGGACGCTGTCTGTCACTGTATTATGTATTGTATTGGCAACGGAAAGTTGCACGAAATATTGTATTGGTAACTGAAGGAATAGTCAGATTTTGTTCCATATTAAACAGTTTGAATTGTGTATCGAGAATTTCCTTTTTCAGAAGAAAAAATGTCAAAAGAATCGAAGCCCTCCACTGCTTTCTTGTCCAGGTGTGTCCAAACTCAGTCCTGTTGGGCCACTGTCCTGAAGAGTATCTCTAACTTGCCAACACACCTGCCTTCAATTTTCTAGTATGCTTAAGAACTTTATTAGCTGGTTCGGGTGTGTTTAATCTGGGTTGGAGCTAAACTCTGCAGAACAGCGGCCCTAACAGGATTCAACACCCCTGTTCAAGTGAAGTCCAATAAAAAGGCAACAGTAAAAGGAACAATCACATAAATTACTTGTATCACATTAATTTATTAATGTAATTTAGTCCTCAAAACGTTCATCATATATTCTGGCATATTCCAATATCAAAACAAAAGTGTTTTTTTTTCAATTAGAGCATCTCTGATCTGTTGTTTTCACAGTGGTTTGTTGTAGCCTAATGGTTTTTCAGACAACTGAATGTTCTCACTTTTATGCATCAGAGAGGTGTTATAATCAGAACTTGTCAATTACAACATTTAGTTATATTTAGAAATACTTTACTGTTCTGATACTCATTTGAGTCATATCTTTTGATTTTATTATTGTTCTTAAAACAAAGTTCTTTTATAAGATTTTGTTATTACCTAAACATTTAAATTCATCTTTGAAATAATTAGAAATACAGTATATTTTGTGGTAGGTATGTAAACATGTACCAGTCTATTCATTGTAGCCTACAGGAAAATCACGTCTGCATATATTCAACTTTTCAATATTTTCTATCAATATTAGAAACCTTTGAAGTATGTTATAAAGAAAGAAAGAAAGAAAAATAATTGTACATGCACCACCACTTAACAAGATGATAATGAAATAGCCTAATTGTGACAAGAATTTGGGAATGAGCCAAAAAATGAGGTCATTGGTGTATTAAAATCGAAGAAGCGATTGGGATTGGTAGAAGAAAAAAAAAAGAAGAAAAAAAAGGGACGTGACCAACGACATCGTCACTTCTCACTGCCTCAGCCCAGGAAATCGAAACTCAAGTAAGCGGCTGAGGGTAACTAGAGGAACATGAAGTTTGGTTTGCGTTGTGTGCACTTGATTGAGATGGTTTCGAGTGCAGGTGACACCACGTTTCCCTCCTCAGAGATGTAAAGGTGGGTTCAAAAGTAAATGTTTTATTTGTGTGGAAATTCTGGGTGTTGTTCCGCAGAAGGCTACGTCAGGCGCGCGCTGTTCTTGTTTTTTCATTAGAGAATTATAAATTAATATTTTAGTGTTCTCAAAGATATCACGGTCTTTAATTACTTCTTTTAAACTATGTAGGTTTAAGATTCTTTTCATTTACCGTGGTTTATTTCAAAGCCAATTTTCAATATTGTCGTGTTGCATTGGCCGTTGGGTGCGACGCTGCTGTAACGTTACCTATAATTTAAATTTACAACAGAAATTTACAACAATGCCCTTTGCCATATTCATATTAATAAAAAATTTACTCTTTTTGCCATTTTGTCGTAACGATCAATACAAGCATCCCCCACCTGACGTTTGACAGCAGAGGGAGGATCTAAGATAAAAAATAATATGCTCCTGCTGTCTACGTGTAAGATTAACATTTAAAAGACCAGAATTAACAAATAATATTTTAGACAGAACATTTAAAAATTGAACTGCACTTTTTTTTCTTTGTACAAACCTGGGTAAACACACATAGGAAATAATGAATGAATCTAAATGGTCATTCATTACTCTACCCATAAACTCTAAATGGTATGCATGTGTGTGTAATGTGATGCATAGGAAGATATGGGGCCATTCTTAGTGTTTAAAGTGACTGCTAATTTAAATGGCATATGAGAGCTCAAAAGCAGTCAAGCCTGTCACATTTCCTGCTGCCACCACAAAAACTTCTGCGTACTTATGACTCAGGGCATATGATGGTACTGTTGAGCACTGTTAAAAAATAATAATAATTATAATAATTCAGTATTTTACTCTAGGCAACTAGTCTGAAGCAACCACCTCATTATACGGCAGGGCTGCCCAGCAACAGCCTCTGTGCTTTGATACCTGACCTCTCTCTGTGTACCAGAAGATAAATATGCAATGAAATTAATCCTTATGTATATGTGCACATTTTGTGTAATGCATTTGTGTAATATTTACATAGGCAATTTACATAGTTTTCATTACATAGACCTTTTCATTACATTTTGATCTAAAATAATCCTTACATGATCTGAAGCCAGGCTTCAGTTTAAAGAGGTTTGTGGTTGACTAACAACAGTAATCAGTCTGAAAGAGCAAAAACCTGTTCTGTGGCAGTTCACATGGAGTTAATATCCCTTGTTTTCGTGGTTTTCTCTGGTTGCTAGGTTGCACTTGTCAAATAGGAAAATAAGTCTTTTGTTTTGTCTTCTGTTTATGATAAGCTTAACCTTGTATTGTACCCCCCAGCTTTTCTTTCTCACATAACCTCAAGAACAACAGCTCTGGCCAACTATTACAGAATGCCTGTCTTTCTACAATGTAATCTAATCTTAGCTTACCACCAGTAAAATAAAGTAAAGTACAATAGGCAAATTAGCAAAAATGTTATATTCTATTCTTTCAAATGTGCAGTATTCAAACAAAAAAGTGACTACCACAGCACATTTGCATACAGTATGTGAATTTTTTTTTTATGTGATCCAACAGCTCAGCAGTTATTATCAGACCAGTTTTATCAAAGTTTATTTAACAAAACTTTCAAAAAAGCATGTAAATTTTAAATAAAATGAAAAATCATCTCTAAAATAGTTCAAAAGCCTATTTGACAGTTACCAGCAATATCATTTAAAGAAGCAACATCTGAATAAATGGATCTCTACCTTTTATAAAACATGAGATACTGCACAATATGAGCAGTATGTCATGTAGAAAGTTAATTGTTATGTCCCTTCATAGTCATAATTCATCCTTTATACTTCCCAATAGCTGTTCAAAGGTCTAAGTATAGTAGTAATGTGATTCTGTTTTCTGTGGGGGTTTATGCTCTTTTGAATGGTATTTGCATTCTCCCTTATGTAAACAAGTCATCTCATGAGCTGTGTTCTTCTCTTTCCTCACATTAGGTTGAATTTACTGCAGTATTTGAAGCTGTGGGTGCCCAGCTGAAGGTGTTCATGTCAGACTTAATGCATGTTATGGCTTGAATCTGTAGAAATGTCTACAGTAAAGGCTAGAGATGCTCAGCTGCAGGAGTTCATGCAGATGTACGAGCTGACAGCTGCTTGTAATGTCTGCACTCATGAATACTCTCGCATTTCCTACTCCATCATTGCAACGCCTCACCGTTGCTCTCACAATCTGCTGCTTGTCAGAGCAAAGGTCAGAGGTCACAAATGGAGCCCTGTGTTCTCTCGGCCCTCTCATCCACGACCTATTCGATATGAAGTGTGTTGGTATTTCCAGGAGGATGTCGGGTGCTATGTGCATCA
Source organism: Rhinichthys klamathensis goyatoka (assembly GCF_029890125.1). NCBI lineage: Eukaryota > Metazoa > Chordata > Actinopteri > Cypriniformes > Leuciscidae > Rhinichthys > Rhinichthys klamathensis. Next base: position 560,912 of record NW_026606900.1, read on the forward strand.
TGACCGCTGCACGTTTGCCAGTAGTCCAGAAGAAGCTGCGGTGTGGAACTTGCAAAAAAACACAAACCTAGACCACAAGACTTTAATTCATCTGATCACGCAAAGAGAACGACTGGCTGAACAGAGCAGACAAGGAGATGGTCAGTCAAGCTCTCATGAGCTTTCCTCATACCAGGAGAAACTTCTGGAAGAGTACAGAAGCAGCAGCAATGAGATTCTTATCGTGAGTACAATGAAATCCTGCACAAGATTGCAAATCTGCCTAACTTCGTCCATGTAACTTTAATGTTTTTAAGACATATGATATCTATCTTTATGAGTATTTGAAACCATGTAAATTAAATGTACACACACACACACACACAAAAGATTTGTCACACAAAACATTTTTAAATATTTTTCATTTTAAGGATGTAGGCTAATACACTGCACAACTTACGCACAGATTTTTGATTCAATTTACAGTCTGGACGAGTCAATGCTAGTTGCCAAAAAATCATAGCCAGTCTCCAGATTTTGGGCAGGTGGAGTTGACAAATTACACAGAAAATTGTGTAGGCTAGTGTATCATGGTCACAGACTCCAATTTTTGATTCCATCCAGTCAGAGGATATCAAACATGTTTGTTCATTTGAGCTGATTTTATCAGCAATGAGGTGCATGTTTCTGCAAACGTTTGTGGACAGACTTGAAAGTCTGGTATGTTTTGTTTTTCTTTGGAACCATTTACAAAGTCTGCAAGTGTATGGTGCCAAGATTTTTTAAATCTGTTCTAATTTTAAAAGTCGTTTAGTGTATTCCTCTTTTAGTTGCTAAATATGCTGACATTGATGATGTTTGTTCTTGAAATGATTATACATAAAATCACAATATACCAGTCAGAATCAAGCATATGAGAGCCATATAATAGAGAAATGAAAATGTTGTTCGTGTATTTATGGTAACTTTTAAGTTAGTAGCCTACTAACATAAATCCACAAATATGGACACGTGTGTGTATTTTACAGATTTCTGAGCAGGTGGATGATGTGTGTGTTACACATGATGAGAATCTTTGTGTAGACTGTTTTCAAGAAGACAGTGGAATCAGATGGAAATTCACAATCACCACTGAGGTCAGAAATATACACTAACCTGCATCATTTTATATTCAGCCTTATTGCACACTAGTTATTGATAACCTTGTTTGTTTTGTCTGTGTTTTTGTGTAGAGGTCCTTGGCTCATGTGGCTCTACTGAAAGTGGAAAATGGGGCTGTTTTCTCTTTGAGTGACAGTTTACAGAACACCTTTCCCCCAGTCACACACACTGCAGGCCACCACCTTCGCTCCTCTCACTCCACCTACCAGCTGAGTGTGTCTTTTCTGTCGTTCCGCCCTGGAGTGTACGAGCAGTGGTTGGTGTTTGACTTCGACATGCGACCGGTTCTTCTCCGGAAACTGAAGGTGAGAGTCGGTCAGCAGTTCCATGTCCAGCCAGTTGAGGCAGAAGAGAGTGAATGTGCCGAGCTTCTTTCAGATGAGCGCTGGAACAGAGGAAACAGGGTTATCGTGCCCTTCTCTGCCAGAAAGGAGGAGGACGAGCAGTTGCTTAGTAAATACAAATCACCCCAGCTGAACTTACAGTTCAATCCCTATGCAGATCACAGTTCCCCAATTCACCGAGACAACTACAGAGAGAGAGCTCACCACTTTCTGTTCAGAGAGGAAATTGCAGAGGAGAAGCTCATTAGCAGGTACAAATAGCTTATAGAAATAGTACACCACTTAAAATGTATGCTAAAATGTATGCAGAAGCTTCCCGTCCGAATGGTTTCTCTTTGGGCTCTGCGGCTGATGTCATTTGCCTTGGTTTTGGGGAAGCCCCGCCGGTTGGTGTGTATAGTGCCACACGCTAGTGTCTTCTTTGAGAGCAAGTCCATAAAAAGGCATGGGCTCCTGTAGAAATAAAAAGCTGGTAGCCTTTGCCGAGAAGTGACAGATGTCACTTCTGTATGAATGCGTGATTCAATCAAACTTGTGTATGAATGCGTGATTCATATAAATATAGTGCCCCTCCAAACCAGCGCAAACCCCATCCCACCCCACAGCTGATTTCATTGGTCAACCATCACAGGCCCTGTCCCAAATGGCAGCCTTAACACTTGCGGTCTTCCTACAAGTCCGCACTTTTGTGACGTAACGCCTCTTTGACTGTTGGGAAGAAGTCTCCTGCAGAGCTCGCACCAGTGCAGGCTCAGCAGAAGGGTAGGCTAATTATTTTATAGTTATCAAACAAGGACACATTATGTTTTAGCTACCCATTACCATATTCACTTGTTTTTAAATGTGAATTCAAGCCAATAGCTGTTCTCATGTATGAAACATGGGCAAAGTTGTTAAAGTCAATGAATCTTTATGTAATATACAGATAAAATGAGTGCAGAAGTGGATAAACAGGTTTGGGTTGGGGTTCACACTGAACAGGTGGATTCTATTATTATGATTGTTTTTTTTAAGTTCTAATGGAGGTTATATCCTCATATGGTAGAGATCCCAAATGTAATTGTAAACAGTGTTAAGTGCTGATCTAAGTCCAAGAATTTTTTTATGTCTACAGGCCACACCATCATTAAGAGATATAATTTATCTAATGTCATAGTATCAGCCACACCCATAGACATATTTTCCCTAGCAGATAAGTTTCTCTCTCCCTAGGTTCTTATATGGTCTGCATACTGATGAGTCACAGATTTTGGCTTAGTGTGGGTCCCATGGCAACAGTGTTTTACCACCTAGATTTTACTTTTTGAATATAATTTCTACTACTAAAATAGTGTATTTTAACATTACTTATTTCTCATCACATGCACTCTAACTCTGGAATTTGAACTCATACTGGGATCAGAGGCATTCCATGTTATCATAGCATTTAATGGCCTCTGAGTCTGATAGTACTAGGCAGGTATAATCACTGAATTGAATATAAACGTAACTGAAAGCAAACAATGCAAAGATTAAAGGCATTATTTTCTAACAAGTTAATTGCGGTTTCAATGAATGGATGAAACATGGGCAGGGCAGTTTAAAAAATCAGCGCTATTGTTATGCATAGCTAAAATGGTGTTGTAGTAAAATATGAAATTATGGCAGAAAGGAAAGGTGGATGAATGGGTTGGTGTTAAGGTTCAAACTGAATAGGTGGAATGTTTTATGAATACAATACTGTTGTCACTGTTTTGAACTCAAAGAACAGCCAAAACACTGTGATTGATCCAGACAGGACACTTGCTACCGTCTGTTAAATAATTAGGTGGCACACATATTGGGTTTTTAGCCATTATTACATTACACTGTTATTGTAATTTCTTTTTGAATTTTTTTTCCATAGATGTCTATGGTTGGCCATATTACTGTATCTGGCATACTAATCAGTCTGAAAAGACAAATAGAAATTCCCCTACGCACATGACTTAAATTAAACCAGGTGTCCCCGACACCTTCAAAATTATCCTCAAAGGCCCCCCCCACTCTGACCACGTTGGTAACCCCTCACACAAGTATAGCTTCTCTGAAAGCATTAGAAAAACCCAGATGCCTAAGAATTCTGTTCTGATCACATAAGGTGTCTAAGATATATAGCTACCTGACCCCAACGGTAACCCTGGACGCCTAAAGCCTGGAACACACCAAGCCGATGGTCGGCCGTCGGACAGTTTTTTTTGTGCGTCGGCCGACTAAGTCTTCTCAGTGTGTTCCGCACGGTTCCGCACTGTCGGCTGAAATTGGTCCTCGTCGGCTTTGTTTCGGCCGATTCGACATGTTGAATCGGCGTCGGGCCATCGGTGAAAGAGCGAACTCTGATTGGCTGTTCAGCTTAAGCCTAGTTCACACTACATGATTTTAAAACGTCGGGCTGAACTGTGTGGTTCACACTACATGACTTGCTCTCTGTGAAATCAGGAGTGTTCAAGTTGTTGAGCTAATTCACACCACACGACACAACGTGATTGATCCGCAACAGGAGGTAACACGAGTTGACAACAACTCTGTCACCCAACGATTCTCTCTTGTCTACAAACCACGTTTTGTCACGAAAAATCACGCGATAAAACGAACCGGAAATGACGCGAAACAGCAAGGATACTGACCTCAACCCATGCCTTGCTCTGATTGGCTGTAGCTCATGACATCACGTGAGGTTGAGTCGTGCGACAGCTCTGGATATCTGCTAGATATTTTTCTGGGCTCCGCGACGCGTCTGCGAGGCGTCTGCGAGTGTCTTTGATGCGTTGTTGGCTCTTTCATACTAACAGATTGGCGAGCGTTCATCGCCCGCTAATCCCCGCGATTTGCACGCGATAACACCCTGACCTGTCGGCGAGCTCAACGATTTGCAAATCGGGCTTAAATCGGGCTTAAATCGGGCTTAAAATCATGTAGTGTGAACTAGGCTTTAGTGAATAATTGCAAAACAGCGAGCAAAGAAGTCAAAACGGTACAGATAGAAGGCTGTTCATATGTTACATCATCTTACCTGAGTGTTCCTTGGCGAATATTTCAATATTAACATGAGCGGAGTGGAATAAAGAAAGTGTTTAGCAGGATTGATATTCAAAACGGTTAGCATGCACTGCTTTGTTTACGGTGTGTATCTGCAGCCTGGAGCGTCGGTTTCCCTTTTTGAATGACGAATATATCTCCAGAAATAGACAGGTGTCTCATTTACACGCAGGTGCAGAACGCGCATTCTAGCTTACAGTCGGCAGTAGTTCTCTCGGTGTGTTCAAGTGCAGCTTTTTACCCCGACACGAGGCGACAACACAGTCGGCTTTCATCAGCGCTATCGTCGCGTCGGCTTGGTGTGTTCCAGGCTTAAGAGCCTCACTCTGAGATGACGTCTCGCATCCTATGAACACTATTACTTGGGAATAAAGGTCTCCAGTGTTCCACTAACCTGCTGCACAGCAATAACCAGCCTTTGAATATGCTTTAATCACGGCCGGGAGGATCTCGGATAAATTTCAGAGAATTCCCCCTGACAACAGTTTTTATAGAATAGTAGCGTGGCAAAGGTGACATGATTCATTATAATTTTTTCCAAATATGGAAGCAAATATGGACTTCTTGATACTTCAGCTTGTTGCTAGGGTCATATGAGGTTAAATGTATGTTTCCTCTTATGTTAGATTCAGACGCACTAACTTTGGCCCAAGTGTTAGGGACATTTAGTATTCAAAAGCGTTTAAATGTTAACACTGCAAGAAAAAGAAATGATAGTTATGTTTAATTAAAAATTGTCTTCACATAGTCCTACAAATGGTCCAATCTTCATTTAAGTTGGTGCTATATAATCATCAGATCACAAACCAAATAAAAGTAAACAAATGGTTTAATGAAATACACCATACATCTGTAGCATATTGAGTTTTGTTCGATATTAGAGATTTTTTAATTTATCAGTATTGAGAATTCTATTTTCTCTCTTTTTACAGGTAGATGAACTTTGCCATGTATTTACAGTTGCAAATGTTTTCTTTTTTTCCCCAAACTTGCAGATTAAACGTTACTGGTAGTGTGTCTCTCTCTGACCAGTTGAGTGATGGCACATCACGTTTTTACGCTGCTCCAGGGAAGCTCTTTGGCACTCTGAAGGTGTCCTGCTCGCTCACACTAGACTCGCCTGAAGGGCAGATGCTTAAACGAGGGGTGCAGATGGCTTTGGTGAATTGCATACCAGCAAACGCCAGTGTGTCAATAGAGCACAGAAACCACACATATGAGGCATTGGTGCTCAAACAGGCTGCTGGCGAGGGTCACATCGGTCTTCAGCTGTCTGCACAGTGTGTGTCTGAGCTACAGCTGAGGAAAACAACCACGAGTGAAATGGAGGTTCAGTTTCAGCTGAACAGACTGTCATTTTGTCAGATGCACCAGGCTATTGATCACCTACCAGACTTGCACATCGTTCTACCAGACCTCAGTAACTGTTGTATCCCTGTGGACATAACCAAACAGTCTGAATTGAACAACAAACAGCAAATTGCCTTGAACTTCATCCTTGGCAAGTGCGAGAGCAACAAAGTGGCTCCTCCCTTGCTAATATACGGACCATTTGGCACCGGAAAGACACTCTGTCTCGCCTCAGCAGCCAAAAAGCTGGCCTTTCGTTCTCAAAACAAAGTGCTCATCTGTACATATACTAACAGGTAAGTTATAAATAAATGATAATGTAGTTTTAGCCAATCATTACCAAAAAATAAACCCTACAGAGGGATCAGGATCATGCATCAAACAATGTTTTTTTTTGTTTTACAATGAAGTATTTGAGACATTAAAGTTTGAGTTATTAATATTATATATTTGTTTTCAAATAAATTTCTTCAAAAAGAAATTGAGAAGTAATATTAGACATTATACAAAAAATACAGTTTAGTGGCCATTATATAAAAATATTTGACCACAAAATTGACCATAAAATGCACAATTATCAGTTGTTATTACCAGTTATTTGAAACAAGAACAAATGGGAATTTAATTTGTATTAAGATGCCTTGCAATACTTCTCCTGTAAAAATAAAAGCTCCTGTCCATTTAAGAAATCTAACTTTGAGTTTTGTTCCTTATAGCTCTGCAGATTTATATGTCAGAGAGCACTTCCATTCATACATTACAAATGGACACCCAAACCTCAAACTACTCAGGGTAAAGGCAAACAAGGGTGGAGCCTCGTTCGTGGCAACCGATAACATCACTCTGAAATACTGTCTCTGCTCTCCAGACAGACAGTCCTTCATCTTCCCAGCACGCTCTGATCTAGAGTCACACCGCATCATTATAACCACCACATCGATGGCACGGCATCTCCGTAAGCTGAAGCTTCCTGAAGGTTTCTTCAGTCATATCCTGATTGATGAAGCATCTCAGATGCTGGAGGCTGAAGCGCTCATGGCTCTGGGTTTAGCAGACAAACACACTCGAGTGGTTTTAGCAGGAGACCACATGCAGATAGCTCCAAAACTTTTCTCTGTAACTGATGACAAACGATCAGAACACACCCTGCTCAATCGTCTCTTCCACTACTACCAGGATGAGAGCAGCAACATTGCCAAGAAAAGCAGAGTCATCTTTAATGAGAACTACCGTTCCAACACAGAAATAGTGGACTTTGTATCCACTTACTTTTATGTAAGTGATGGCATCAAGGCCAAAGGGGATGTCCCACCCCACCCAAGGCTACACCCTCTGATCTTTCAGCATGTCAGAGGAGAATGCAGTCTGAATTCCACCTCCATGTCCTGGTTCAATCTTGCTGAGGTCAACAGTGTGGTAAACATGGTGCAAGGGCTTCTGACTGATTGGCCAATTGAATGGGGTGATAGAGAGCCAAAGCAGATCTGTGTTCTCAGTGAAGGCCGACAGGTACTTTTTTGAGTGATAAACAGCATTTATCACTCTTGACATATGACAAATATGTCATGACTCATGACTAAAACTAATTTATGCTATACCATATAAGTTTTGCATGGTGACTTGATGAATGAATGATTATAATTAAATATACATTTTTAATTTTATAGGGATGATAGGGATAGTAATGAGAATTGTAAATAATTTAACAATTGTGATTCCTTTTAATTATTCTGGTTCTTTTAACTGTTTGATCAAAGATTTTGTAATTTTGAGGAAGAACTATTTTTAAAAAAAAGTTATTGATAATATAATACATAGTTTTTAAGGGCTTGAATTCAATTACCATCACAAATGGTAAAGTCACAAAAATACAATCCACATCCTGTTCCACAAAATCTCCCTTTTCCCCCCTTCGATTCTTCAGGTTGAGGACATCAGAGTTCATCTCCGTCAGAAAGGAGTTTATGGAGTGTCTGTTCAGAATTTAGCAAACATTCAAGGTACTGTGGGGTTCAGAACATCATTGTCTACTGGAGCTCAGGGCACGTGTTTGATTTATCAAGAAAAAAAATCTGAGTTACATTTGTATTTTAGCCACAATGTGTGTCAATATGTATATCAATTTTAAAATTATTTATTATTATTTTTAAATAACAACCTCCCCATTCAAATTCTGTGTCCTTATAGGGAGGCAGTTCAGGGTCATCATCATAACAACAGTTCAGACAAGAGACAGACTTCTTCAATCAGAGTCAAGCTGCCCAGAGTTTTTTGATGACATTCGAGCACTAAACACTGCCTTGACCAGAGCCCAATCACTGGTGGTTGTAGTTGGAGATGCTGGTGCTCTTTGTTGTTTTGGAAAGTGTTCAAAAATCTGGAGGTCCTACATAGAACGTTGCATCAGCAAGGGCAGCGCTAAACCAGATAATTTTACCAGAGATGTCCTACAACAGGAAGTATTGGAAATTTCTAAATTTCAGAAGACAGAAAAGTTAGAAATTTCTGAGAATGATGTACCTCTCCAGGCTGAAACTGATACTATATTGAAAGAGATGGAAGACTATGAAAGTGATGTACAGGACTCAGATGAAGAGAATGAACAAAAGAGGCCTTTATTCTTTTCCTCTGAAAAGGAAAACCTCTTGGAGTTGGTCAGGGAACAGCCTGGTATCTACAAGCATGGCGAATTGGTAATGAACGAATACCAATCAGGTTACGTAATACCTTACGATAACCCATCCGAACACATTAATATTAAAGGGAGGAAAAACATTGGCATGTCTTTCCCTGGTGATGAAGTTGTAGTTGAGACCAGACAACATAATACTGGGAGAGTTTTAGGTTGTACAAACAGACTACCAACATCCTCTGAATTTGTGTGTTTATTAGAGGCTGAAAATTACCACAGACGAACACAAAACACTGACAAATATTTGGTGCCAAAAATGATGATACCCCTCAACCACAACACCACCAAAATACGTATCTTGGTAAAAAAAGAGACTCGCAATTGTATTCCAGTATACAAGTTTGTCAATGGCAATTGGACAATAACAAAAACTTTTGCTGTGGATGAACAAACAAAACAGAACTATGTTTTTGTTGTTCAGATTTTGGGCTGGAAAGAACACTGTTCCTTTCCGCTAGGCAAAGTTACAAATATTGTAGAAATTGAGACATCTTTAGAGGATGGACTTGAGATTTTAAAATCAGAGTTCAAACTAATGTCTACTCCTCAGATGCAAGAGGACGCATTTTCAGAGATGAAAACTGATGGAATTGATGACAAGGAAAGAAAAGATTTCAGAGATTTACAAACCTTCACTGTTGATCCACCCATGGCTGGAGATTTGGATGATGCCATTAGTGTTAAAGATCTGGGAAGCTGCTATGAAATTGGGGTTCATGTTGCAGATGTGGCTAGTTTTGTGTCTAAGGATAGTTCACTTGATAGTTTTGCAAAAGAGAGGGGAGCTACTTTTTATGACCCAGGAAAAGAACCTACATTCATGTTCCCAAAACATCTTTCCACCACCGTTTGGAGTCTTCTCCCTGGCCAAGATCGTAAAGCCATTTCATTAATTGTCAAAGTGGAAAAGCAATCAGGCATTATCACAGAAAGGATCTTTGACCTCTCTGTGATCAATTCTAAAAAGAAGCTGACCTACAATGAGGCTGAGGATATAATAAGTCAGTGTGATGGTGAGCAGAGATTTTATACCTTGGAGGACTGTGTCAGGGTGGCTTACCGTTTTGCCAGAAGCCAACGCAAAGCACGGCTTAAAGAAGACTGGAACTATGCCCAACCTGATAAACACCGGAAGCCAGGGGAGAGAGAAGCAAATCTAATGATTGAAGAGTTAAACATAATGTTTAGCCATGAAGTGTCAAAATTTTTGACAGAGAACACAAACACCAAACTCTGCACTCCTCTGAGGTGTCAGGCTCCTCCTAATGCAGACAAATTACAGATGATCAGTGATCAACATATGGAACTCATTCCTTTTTCCTCACACCTGACATTTCATTTCGACAGAAATCGATTGAACCTGAATAACACAATCACCTTCAATGTTTATTCTCTAGGGTCTAGAGATGTCCACCCTAACAATAATCCTAACTCTGATGATAACCAGAGCCCATTATCAAGCCACCTACAAGATGCCATCTCCGTCAGTGACTCTGAATATCATTTTGAAATTGGAGTTCACAAAGCAGATTTTTTTAGCTATGTGTCTGGGGACAATATTCAGAACTTGGGTGCACAATCAGACATGTGGAGTCTGACGCCAGGCAAAAATCGTCGTGCAATCTCTTTAATTCTGAAAGTGGAAAAGATAAAAGGCAAACTAGTAGAGCAAAAGTTGGTGCTTTCCTGCATAAAGTCAAACAGGGCATTGTCCTACAGTGAGACTGACAGCATCATCAACCAGCCAGGTACAAATGAGATGAAGTTGGATTCTCTAGAAGCCTGCATCCTTGTGGCTTGTCGTTTTGCACTTAATCACAGGAAACAAAGACTTTCTGGACAAGTGGACAGTTCCAATCCTGCTGATCTTAGATCATCACAAGACAGCAAGTGCAGGTTAATGATGGAGGAGCTGAAGTTGATGTTTAAAAGAGCTAGTGATCAGCTGACTGATCAAGAAACCCTGTTTCCAAACCCCTTTAGCTGTCCAGTGACAGCTTCACCTGAACTGGTGAGTAGACTGAAGAATGACAAGGAGTCCCTACAAGCACTGGAGGAACATCTGGATTCAAACAGTGGGCAGAATAATGGCAGTTTTATCATTCTGACATCTGTGTGGAAAATGATTGAATTAGCAGCTTCGTCTTGTAACTTTTACAAAATGGCTGACCTTATTTCTACGGATGACATTCATCCACAGTTGGCTCCAGCAGTTGTTCAGTTTAAGGCCAGTTTCAAAAAAGCTTTGTTCATTCGTTCTTTCTCATGCAAAAATGCTTTACTTGGGCACTATTCGTTGAATCTGGACTCATACACACATGCATCCTCACCCATTCGCCGTTACATAGATGTGGTTCTTCAGAGGCTCGTGCATGCAGTTCTCAGCGATCGTCCTGTTGAGTATTCACAGACAGACATTGATCTGTTGTGTGACAAGTGTAAAATAGGAGAAATGAAGGCACAGAAGTATGAGAGTAAAGCAGAGTCACTTCATCTGGCAATCAATCTACAAAAACAAAGCACATACAAAGTGGCTTTTGTCACTGTTGTCCAACGTGACAGCGAAAGTTTCAAATTATCATTTCCGTTTGATAAAGGAACTTTCCCAGACAAGCTTCCTGTTAAGTACAGAAATTTACAGCTTGAGGATCAACCGTTATTTAACAAAAAGCAAGTGACACTGACTTGGAAAAAACGGATATATTCACTGAGCATGACCCAGAGCCCACTGCAGAACTTAAGATTCTGTTCAGAGATACATCAAAACACCTGGCACGCCATTGTTGAGGCAGTGAGAGACGAACAGTGGGAAGAGGCGAAGTCCCTCATATTGGCAGCAGACGTGAGAGATCACAGTGAGATCAATGAAGTGCAGGATACATCTCGATTGGATCCCGAACACACTTTTATGTCAGAAGATGATCATTACACTGACTTCACACTCTATCTGAAAGCTGGAGACACTGTCCAGGTCCAGCTGACCTCAGAAAGGGACAGGGGCTACTGGGCGCCAACTGTACAGTTATTGAGCGTGACTTCAAGCATTGAGATCTGTGTGGAACATACTGGCAATCCTATTAAGTGCTTTTCCAAACTTGCAAAGCACCCATCCAAAGGTCACTACAAGGATGAAGAGGAGTATGTGCAGATATGGAAGCCCCTCTGTGAAATGGAGTCTGCTGCAACTGCTGTGGATGACAGTGATTGTGTAGTGATAGAGAATGTGCACATAACTTTTTATCCTTCCAGACTCTCTGGAACGTTCTCTCTGCCTGTAGAATGTGTCAAAAAATGGGCAATTGAATTTGACCTGGCCAAGTGTTTGCTCTGTATCCGAAAGAGAGTTTTGAAACAGATCCAAGCAGATCAGTCAGAGCTGGATCCGAAATACTTTACTTGGGTGGCCCATGGTGTGACAACTCTGTGTTTAGATCCTCCAGAGAACAGTGTGAATAAATCCAAAATTATTCACTTTCGCATACAATGTGTACCCATGAACACCCCAAAATTCAAGCGGAATGACACATTCACAGTGGAGGTGATCCCAAAACTCATTCCAGACATGTAAGAATACAACAGACTCAATACACATTACATCACAACCATATTATAATTCAGTACACTACAACTAATACCATTATGCTGCAAGATATTGCATTACACCAGTCTCATTACATTACTTACATTTTGTATATTCATCAATCAGTTCATAAATATATTTTGTTCAATGTATAGAGGCAAAGTCATGACAACCACTTGCAATGATGTGTTATTTTTGTTTTTCTGCTTGATTTATCCAGACGGAAGGAAAGTGCAGTGAATAATTTAACAGCAGCCAATGAACTCGTTAAGAACATTGCACTCAGACACCGGATTGGAAAAGAAAGTATGCATTAAATTCATAGTATGTCATATGTTGAGTGAGAGAATGTTTTTTTAAATACAGAAAATTTGGCTCTGAGAAACTATTCAGTGATTTATTTTTTAATCTTCATTTAACACCATTTAACAAGTCATTATGTGAGCTTAAAATTATGTATTTACTGTAGAATTTAATGACATATACTTTAGTTCATTGGTTTTTAAAGTACTTTTGTTTGTATCAACCCACAGGCTCCAATCCAGCTGTACAATCATATGTGCTTAAGAGAAAGGAACCACCAGCAAGTCTGCCTCCACTGAATGAAAGCCAGTTTAAAGCTTTGGAACAAGCTCTGAATGGCAAATTCACCCTCATTCAAGGGCCTCCAGGTTAAACATTCTGTACATATACAGTTTTTAGTTTAGCCTTAAAGACTAATTTACACTGCACAGACAGATGCTGACCAACGACAAGACGTTTGTTTTGGTTTTGTTGGATGAGTGTGTTTCCCCTGTATGTTGGTGTTGGTCAGCAGATTGTTGCAGATTGAACATTCAATTACCATTTGCCGGGTCATGTAATGTCTGAGTGAAGTGACGTACTGTAATTTGGTGATTGTCTGCGTTGATCGGCATCTGTCAGTGCAGTATTAATTTGCCTTAAATCACAAAAAACTTCACAGACTGTTACATTTGTCACAGGGATTTTCCCTTTTTTCCCCTCAATGTTTCTTAATGCAACTGAAAAGATTATTTTGCATGTTTGTCCTGTATAGGAACAGGAAAAACAGTTGTAGGAGCGTATATAGTGTACTGGTTCTCTCAGCTGAACTCCAAGCATCCTTGGAAGCTGAAAGACAAAAAGAAAAGAGAGGTTATTCTTTACTGTGGACCCTCAAACAAGTCGGTGGATGTAGTTGCAGGTACGTCGAGGTTTGTGTTCTAGGGAACTAGTATTTGTGTGAAGAAGAAATGAATGGATTTATATGCTTGTGTTGGTTGTACAGAATACCTGCTCAAGTTTGGAGAGCAGCTGAAGCCATTACGTGTGTACAGCAGACAGATGGAGATGCAGGAGTATCCCTACCCTGGCAGCAACATCCAGTTATCATACAAATCACTGCGCCAAGAGCGGTCTAAATCTGAGCTCAGGTACTACCAATGAATAATGCTATTGCAAAAAACTAATAAAATAATATTAATAATCACAGATCATTTTATCATTACAATACTCAAACTCATCACATTCCTGTGTCTAGGAACATAACACTTCATCATAGAATCCGAGACAACTCTCACAACCCTGATTCCCAAGCAATAAAGGACTTTGATCAAAGAATTGTCTCTGACCCCCATTCACTGACAGACGAGGATGTAGAGGAGTACGTAAATGTTTCTGTTGTATTAATGCTATTTGCTTCCATTTGAAAATACTAAATTGTCATAAACAACTTTAAATACCTGTGGCTTAATTTCCATCTCCATCATCATCTAAATCTGCCTAAAACACATCTCTGCATCTAAGAGTGTGTCTACAAGTGTGTGATTATATGTGAATGCATGTCTGCATGACACTAAATTGTGTGTCCTCAGATATAAGAAGCTGCTAAATTCTGCACGTGTGTATGAACTGGAAAAGCATGATATTATTCTTTGCACCTGCACGGCTGCCGCCTCACCCAGCCTCACCAAGACACTCAGTGCACGACAGATCCTCATCGATGAGTGCGCCATGGCTACAGAACCCCAGACGCTTGTCCCATTGGTCAGCTTCAAACCGGAGAAGGTCAGAGTGACTCTTGACACATCTATAACAAACAAGTCTGTCAATAACATATAAACATATACACAAATAAAATGGTCATAAATTGTACAGAAATGTTAAGCAAAACTTAAAATACCAACATATAACCTAGACAAGACTTTCAAATAACCAAGAGCCTGCACAGCCTAAATAATTAAAGCACTGAAAATAGGGTTTGGAAGAAAGCTAAACTTAAAGGAAAATTCCGGTATTTAGCACTTTGAGTCTATTGTCTAGTTTGCTGGATGAACTAGAGTGGTGGACACAGAAATTTTGACAATGGGTTCTGTCTCGACTTTTTGACTATTTTAGAATCGCCTCTGACCGCTTCAGAGTGGCTGTCTATGGGCATGCACAAACATGTCCTTAAAACAACCCTTAACGTTCGTTTTCAAAACTGTGCAACTCACCGAGTGGTTAGTGGTGTTCGTTGATGTTCCAAAACAAGTAGCGTAGCAAAATACAGTTTCTGTCGTGTTTTATTTGGCATTTTGTAAAATCGCATGATTTCTGTTGGAGGACTCATTGCTCGTTGATATTACTGCGCTACTGGAAACGGAAAGGGGTCTGTTTACATTTGGTTGTAGTCTTTTCGCTCGGTTCTCCGTCTCTCAGAAGGCTAGCGTGAGCAGAGCAACTGCGGCAAAGTGGTTGTCGCCATCAAGTGGTCGGGAGTGTGCTAACGCTTCAGACTCAAATATCGAGCCGAAGTTTATACGCGGTTGTGAGGTATCTGAAAAAATAGTTCCACTATAGCAAATAACACGGATTGAAATCATACATTGCGCCGATAAATTTGTTTTTAATCATCAACGAACACCACTAACCACTCGGTGAGTTGCACTTTTGAAAACGAACGTTAAGGGTTGTTTTAAGGACATGTTTGTGCATGCCCATAGACAGCCACTCTGAAGCGCTCAGAGGCGATTCTAAAATAGTCAAAAAGTCGAGACAGGACCCATCGTCAAAATTTCTGTGTCCACCACTCTAGTTCATCCAAAACAAACTAGAAAATAGACTCAAAGTGCTAAATACCGTAATTCTTCTTTAAGACTCTTTATAGCAGGCTAAACAAATAGGAAGCTGGACACAAAGAATAAGTATATTGAACTCCTTACTGACTCACCTTTGAAATCAATACAGCAGAAAGAAATGTAAGCAGAATACACATAATCCGAATTTTTCTAAGCAAAAAAGAATGACAATCATGCATTTTTACCATGATTTACTGAAGACACCCAATACTATAATGTCATTGAGTGTAACAATTGTTTATATACCAAAAAATCTTTTTCAGGCATATTTAAAACGAGAATCATTTGATGACACATTAAAAGACTCCATTTAAGGATCATGTTGCAGCACCCAAATACTAATTAATTGTATTTTTTTTAAATATATATTTATACTTTGCTACTATCCTTCAAACCACTAGGTTTTACTCATTTGTCAGCAAGAAGTTCCATATTTAATAAGTACAGGTCAGAATAAGTCGATTGTTTCATTTTTACATAAATATATCCATTACGCTGACTGACCATGGTTTGTTACTCTGGATGACATTTTGCCAAAAAGGGAGAGAATATTGGCATTGTTCCCATAATTGAAATGTTTTTAGTAGTAGTCTATATCATTAAATTAGATTTAATAATATTCCTGAGGTAATGACAAGCAGATGTTGAAAAAATAAAAAGCATTTACATTCTACTGTTCTTATGCTCCCTGCCATGCTTGCTTAGCTTGTCACTTTGTTTCTGACTTGCTCTGCCCCAAAAATTACTGCTTGCAGCTATATTTACATTCTGAATACTTTCTGTTTGCCAACATAAATGACGTTATCAGGATGGGTATTTGGGGTGGAGAATCCCCTCAATGGCCTCTTTTGAACTTGTGACATAGTGAGGGGGGACTCTCTGTTCAGAAATATTGGTAAGCATTTATATTAACAATTGCAATCCTCAGTACCTTTCTTGTTTCCTTGCTAACCTTTCTTGAGGCCCGTTCACACACCAAGTAAACTATAATGATGATAATGAGAAGTATATAGTTCTAAAAACTGTTCTAAATATAAAAGAATAGCAAAGTCCACATCACAACTATAACGATAACGGCACACTGGCACAGAGAAACAATATAGTTGGAATCGCTTTCAGAGCGATTTGTTTCAGCAGATGAACACTAAAAACATTGACAGCCAATCAGAATCCATCCTCATTTAAAGCAGTGGATAACAAACCTACAGCACATGCTTGGAATAAACAGCGTTATAGTTGGATGCTATCGTTATGATTATCTTTATAGTTATCGTTCTTGGTGTGAACGGGCCTTAAGAGTGCTACATTGTGTCTGCGTTTACTTTTCAGCTTCTTGGCTTTTTACAGTGCCTAGCAACTAAGGGCATCTAAAATAAATTAATAACACAAATTAACCAATACAAAAATGCAATAAATAGTAATATTTATTAAGTTGAACACATATGTCAATGCTAAACATTCCTCATTTATCTGTAATATAAATAAGATGCTAAAATTGTTATCTATACGGTGATACTGTCATTCACAGAGAATTCGCATTACAGTGAATGAAAAAAGCATTACTTTGAATGACGAAACTTCTACTTCAGCTTATATTGCAGGCTATAAACTGACCACCTATGTCAAATAGTGAGCTTGACCAGTAAAGTAAATCACAATTCAAAACATTCTTCAAATAATCTAACTACGTTTTTTTTTTTTTTGGTATTTCACTGAATGTTTTTGTAATTTAAGTTACCACACCATGAAAAGGTGAAATTATCAAATATTTAAGAGCAATAAACTCACTTTGCAGCAGCACCACACAATCTTCAGGGTGCCTTTTGATGATGTCACAGACTGCTGAAAGAGTATCAGTTTTTTATACAATTTCAGAATGGTTACTAATTAGGGTGACCAGAGAGGGAGAGAGCGAGAGACCTTGCGTGTGTGTGCTATAGTACGCATTAATACGCATGCGTCTTATACCATTTATATTAAATTGAGTTAATGCCTAAATAATATATTTTTTAATAATAAAAATAATATACATTTCTTTACCTTATTAATATAATTTAATTTAATTTTAAAAAATGATCTATTTAATATTGTCTCTCTATATTTTAATATGTTTTATTCAAGTAATAATGATTACTAAAAACTTGAACTAACATGAAATTAATGTTAAAGCAGAAATTAAAAAGATGTAAAGTAATCTCTGGTTTAAACTCGATAGTTCACTTAGTCGTCTCCACATTGGATTTTGGAAAATAGTGTTTCAGGAGTGTGTACACGGAATGTGTAAAGTAGTGAATGAATGTAGAGAATGAAGTCGCTCACTCAGAATACAGCCCGACACCCGATACAGTGCCTTATATAGTGGGCAGAGAGTTTTGGACACAAATAGTCCTTTTAATATAACGCAGCCAACACTGCATTTAAAAATGCTAAGAAAACAAACATATATTTTTAACTTGGTATTTTGTGTATATTTAAAGATGTAATGGTAAAATAGCAAAGTCCGACCACTATGCTAAATGACAATTTTACACTTTGGAACATTATTTCACCCATATTTTTATGTATATGAAATCATTTTAGTAAATTTAATTTGATGCGGACACCAAAATGGTGACGTCTCGTCTTTGACCCTAAAGCATTTAAACACAAAATAAATATTATATAATATAATATAGTATAGTATAATATAATAATCAAAAAGGATGAAATGTGAGACCAAATAGTGACTCAAGACATTGTTTTTTCCATCCAACATTCTATAACGTTTTCAACCATGAACAGTTAACTAGCATAAGCAAATCTAAATCAGGGACCTACTTCTTGCTACATTACTCTGACCTTACAGATATTTGCATTCACAACCTTCTGTGAGGCTTTTCTGATCTCATATACTCATCTTGCAGGTTGTGCTGTTGGGGGATCACAAGCAGTTGCGTCCGATCGTGAAGAATGAGCATGTGCGGAGACTGGGCATGACACTCTCTCTGTTTGAACGTTACATGGATAGAGCACTAATGCTTGACACCCAGTACAGAATGGTACATATATGTGCTTCACACACGGTATAGCCTTAAACACATTTATTACTGTTTATTACATTAATTACTCTTTCTTTAGCATGAAGAAATCTGCAAATTTCCATCAGAAACATACTACCATGGTAAGCTGAAAACTATTGTGCCTGAACGAATCAGCGTGCTTCATGCTGAGACCGAGACAACAAGACAAAGCAAACACATTCTGTTTGGAGATATACGTGGAGAAGAGATCAGTTTGGTTGTTTCAACTGCACGGGGAAATGAGAACTCAAAAGCCAACCTTGAAGAGGTTGAGAAAGCTGTAAGTAAAAGATGATGCAAACAAACAAAAAAAGACTCGATTTACAACCAATTTTTTTTAAACTATGTTCAAACTGCATGTTTGCACTTACTGAACACCCCGTCTACATACAATTTTTAAATTAACAAAATATGGCACCATTATTGAAAAAAGTACCCCTTCCTGTTCTACATACCACATATTCACATATTCATATATTGCTTCTCCTATAGTCCACCAGTAATTTGTCCACTGATCACATTCTGAGGACTTAACTCAGTCTATACATTGTCATCCAAATAACACATTATTGCCAGCAGGTTCTTGTGCTAATCAGCTTTCTCCTACACAAATCAAGCCTAGATATGTTTTTACGCAGGTTAAGATTTGCAGTCAGCTGGTATCAGTGGGCCGTGTGAAGCAGGAAGGCATTGCCATTCTGTCACCATATAACGCACAGGTGTCCCGGATCAGAGAAAGACTGTCCAATGACTCCCAACTGAAGAGAATCACTGTCACCACCATTACAAAGAGCCAAGGTAATACTCTAAAATCATTTATAAATGTCTTTGTTCTGCTGTACACAATGTAAGATATTTAAAAGAATGTTTGTAATCAAGCAGATCTCGCCCCCCAACTTTTTTTCCTACTATGGTGGTCAATGGGAGGCGAGATCTGCTTGGTTACAAACATTCTTCCAAATATATTCCTTTGTGTAAAGCATGAACAAATACATTTATTCAGGTTTGGAACAACTTGAGGGTGAGTCAATTATTTTTGGGTGAACTATCCCTTTAATGCTGTTGAATAGTGATTTATCAAATGTTTGGGACTGTGTCACTTTACAATAAGGTCTCATTTGTAAACATTATTTAACTAACATGAACTAATAATAAGCAATACATTTGTTGTATACAATAGTATTTATTAATCTTTGTTAATGTTTGATGAACAAACAATTAACGACTGTATTTTTTATTATGTTAGTTCACAGTGCATTATGTTAACAAATATAACTTAATTTTAATAATGTATTAGTAAATGTTGAAATTAACATTAACTAAGATTAATAAAGGCTGTAAAGGTTTGTTAACTAAAGTAGTTAACTAATGAAAGTGTTTGTTTTTTTCCTAAAAGATTCTTATGTTCTCATACAAAAATCTGATGACTAAGAGCTTTATAATGATGTGACTGCAGGTAGTGAGTGGCCTTATGTGATTCTTTCGATGGTTCGCTCCTGCCCCAGCAACGAGATTGAATCTACCGGTATGCCTTCAAGGGAATGGCTCTCCAAACACATTGGCTTTGTGGGTGATGAAAACCAAATCAATGTTGGCATCACAAGAGCACAGAATGGGCTATGCATTTTGGGTAATCCCTACATCACATTCATATATTCTTAACAAATTACTAAATACATATCCCAGTGTACTGAATCACAATGTTTTATACAAAAGCATTTGATTTTCTATATTTAATATTATAAGATACTAATATATATTTTTTAATGTTGTGCTTTAGGCAATCAGGAGGTACTGAACTGCAGCCCAGCATGGAAGAAACTACTGAAACATTATTCAGCTCACGGCTGTGTGTTCTCTGCAGACCAGATAACAGTACACATTGTCCGGTCCGCTAAATCAGATTTTAAATGAAGTTGGATTGATCTTGAATCATTTTACAAACAGTGTAAATACTTATTTTTTAAAGGCCCCCTGAAATCAAAATTTAAGTTTTTTAGTTTTGAGTATGAATATGTTTTCTTTAAGGTTATGAATGGTGAATGGTGCTGGTGTGTTCCAAAACAATGACAAAATTCACATTTAGGAGATATAAGCATTCAAAACTTTCAGTCTCTCACTTCCGCTAAAATGGATCACGGATTTTTATGACATCACGCGGACTCATCACATCTTCTGTTTAATCAGATGCTCTCTAGAATCTAAAGCGTCTAAATTCAATTTGAGGTGAACTAAACGCTATTGGCTATTTGAAAAGGGGTAGGAGCCATTCAATATGTCCTGCCTTAGCTTTTCTGTTTCAGTGGAAATTATGTCAACACTTTATACAAAGCTGTGCGTTCTAAAGCGTTTCATTGGGCCTTTAAGATTATATTTTTAATTATACATTCCAAATTTCTTGTATCATTCCAAACCATTTTAAAATGGTTACGATTATATTAATGAACTAACAAATTTGAAAATCTAGCCATTCCTGAAATATTCTATTAATTTAAAACAATGGCAGCTTAAGATGATTTTTTTTTAACATATATATTTACTACATATAACTATACAAACTCTTGTTAATCGATTGTGTAAAAAAAAAAAAAAAAAAAAAAAGGGGGGGGGGGGGGGGGGGGGGCATTTACTTTGAATACATTGCCTCAAAGACCTGTGTAATTCTTGATGTACTGAGCCATCATTGCCCTTGTCTGTGTTGTCTTTAACTTGGAAGAAAACCAAGTTAAACAATTATCAGACAGTTAAAATACATTCTGAATCTTTCTATAATTTTATTTAATTTTTTTATGACAGTGGTGGCTAAAGTCAATTTACCACTGTCATATTATAGTAACAATTGTTGTAACAATAAGCGTAGCACTAGCGTATCACATTCAGTTTGAATTGTACACAGATTTTGGCTTATACATAAATTTACAGCTTGTATTTTGTACTATTTGTCTTTTTTGTGTTCAGCAGAAGAAATAAATTCATACATGATGCGAGGAAATCCAGTCAGATGATTAAATCAAATTTTATTTCGTAGCAGCAGACAATTCAAGAATAAATTAGAAATAATAATATTTCATCTATAATCAGGATTAAAAGTTTAATAAAGAAACATAATCCCTCTTATGCAGTTGCTTATCTGGTCTAGTATTTCGCATCGAACCAGACCCACAATAATAATGCTCTTAAATCTTAATTAAATCAGTCAAATCTTAATAGTTATGTGGACAAGTTAAAAGTAATAACTTTTAACTTGTCCACATAACTATTAAGATTTAACTGATTTAATTCAGATTTATTATTATTATTATGGGCAAACTGTCTGTAATGCTCTCCAAATAAAAATGCACTCTGACGATGTATAAACTTCTCTCTTCTGAAGAGCAGTTGTAGCCTATAGCCACTGAGCATTTTAAAACTGGAACTCCTGTCATTATTACAGCAACAACATAAAAGATTTATTCACAGCTAAATTAAAATTACCATGACGTTCCATTCCGGTATTGTCTTTCTTCAGTGGAACACAAAGGAAGGTCAAAATGTCCTCTGGCAGAACATAACTTTTAAAGAACATAACTTTAAATGTCAAGCTAAAAAATACTAATATATCAAAAACTAGTCTTCTCAGTAGCTTTGTGTGAAGAGTCTGAGAAACAAATTGAAATGTAATTAATTTACTAGGTATTTCACCGTAGGACAGTTTTCTGCCATTAAGTAATAGCGCTTTTCACAGTACACACAGCTTTACACTAATTTAATTGTATATGTAAAAAAAAAAAAAACTTAAGAACGAGAAATGTTTAATTTCACAATCTATAGCTTCGGTTACATACTAGTATATGAAACATATTACCCATAAAACGTGCTTGAACCAAGGAACCAATCGGATTGCTTAATTGGGTCATAAGTTGAGACTCATCTCTTCACCTCACCTGATTACCTACTTTCGGCGAGATTCTGAAGTGTGCATAATGATGAATAGACACTTTACTATCCCATGAGGCCACGGGAGAGGATTTGTGAAAGGCAGTGAAGCGACACAACAGACGCTGGTAGGTCACATGATAACAACATGGCGCATGTAGTATGTCCAGATTACATTCATGCAGAACATACTTTTTTAGATGTCATGAAGTAATTACTTATTAGAAATAAGTAGGCTACCTACTCAGCTATGCAATTTCGGATACAGCCCATTAGTTGTCATGTGTCACCAAGACAGGGACTGTCCCATAGGCTAAAAGACGATGAGACTGTGCATGATAGCCTAGGCTACTTGAGATCGACCCAAGTTTATCATAAGTAAAAAATGCCTTAAATTTCAGTTTTCCTCATACAACCCTTTTATATACCTTCAGAAGAATTGCTCACATCGTGTGGACTACCTTTATGGTTTTAATTGACTATCTGGAAGCCTACTGAAAAAGTTAGCAGTAAATTTGCGTTAACGCCAAATAACCACTAGATGGTGCATAATGACACCAGTTTTTTTGTTCGTTCTTTCTCATTCGACTTTGAAAATCTGGGATTCAAAATGTAATTTTAACCATACTCGTATCATGCTGGAGGACATGATCATTAGGTTTTACACAGACTTCTGGAGTTCATGCAGCTCCTCCTCAGGAGAGCCAGAAGCTTCTGTTTTTAATAATTTAAAAGTACTATTGTGATGTAAAAGATACAATGTTATCTATCTAGCCTTATGACAACAATAATAATCAAAATGAGTTTGTTTGTTTGCTGGCAGTCGATGCTTCTTACCTTATTTTGGCTTCTGACACAAGAAAGACACATCAAGAAGCCAAACATACATAAAAGGCTTTACAAGTTTCCACTGATTTAAAGCTCAACCTGGGCCAGTGGAGTTTGATCTCAGAACACTCATTCAATTCTTACCAGAACAAAATTATCTGCTTCATGCTATCATTATTTTAAAGCTCTGTACCCTTACCTTTTTTTTAGTCCTCAGTTGTTTCTGTTTATTTCTCCTAAGCACTTTTTAGGTAGAAACAGACACATAAAAGATGATTATTTAATGAAACATATCTCAGAACTCAACTCTTGAATTATGAAAGCTCAACGTCTAATTAATAAAATTGGTTTTGTTAACAGATTTTGGTGTCAGTTGGGGCAGCAGGAATTAGACTTTGTAATTTGTCAAACAAGTTTTTACCATTTAGTCACCAAAATGCATAAGGATATACAGCAGGCCTCACTCTTGAACAGAATGGTAAAACACATCAGAAAGTGTTAAAGCTGTGAAACAACTCCATTCTGTCTGTGTACCTAATTAATCCTTAAAACATTAAAGGATGGCCCTAATAACATCTGTCAATGTATTTGAGTCTTTGGTTCTCATTGATACCGATCTCAGTCTTCATTAACTCTCAGTCTCAGCCAAAGAGCTCAAATGCAAAACATGTTTTCATTTAAAGTTGTTGCATTTTCAAGGCTCATGCGAATTAAGTCTTCACTCAGGATTGTGAAAATACATGGAAGAATGAGAACAGTCCCACACACTCGATAAACAAGCACATTGTGCTGTTTACAGAAGGATTCTGACCTCATTATATCACAGTCCACATGGTAGCTGAAAACCGCTCACTGAATCCTGCAGTATGTAAACTGTGACTTTTTTTCTCCATTTAAATTATAATTGATGGGCTAGATCAAATATTTTATGAATTATAAGACACTGTTTAACACACTTTCCAAAGCTGCACCTTAAAGGAACACTCCGACTTTTTGGGACTTTAGCCTATTCACCTTATCCCCCAGAGTTAAGGGTGTATTCACACCAGGAAAGTCCGATAGTTCACTTGCTTTGGTCCGGACCAAATAATTTTTTTTTTTTTTTTTTTGGTGCGGTTCGCTTTCACACTGCTCTTTTTGCAAGTGAACCAAAATTTGTCAACAAAACCACACGTGTGCTAAGGTCGTCCATTCATTGGACAAGGATTCTCAAGTAGGGAAATCAGGAAGTGCAAAAAAGGCTCAGCATGGAGATATTTCGTACTGCAATATTTGTTATTTTACTAATTTTGTGTTATTCTGTACAAACGCAATATGAAGAAACTGCGCAGAAGACGGATAAGGTATAAAGTTTTCATTCATAGAGAGGGGCTATGTTCACACATTCAAATAATGAGATTCTTATTGTATATAGGCTACTGCTAACAAGTGCTGTCAATGTTAACGCTTGCGATTTAAGTTTGTCCAGTTTAATGCAGCGTCATCCTTGTGTAACGGAGGCCAGCTAGTAGTTGCTGTGCGAGTAAACCTCACTCCTCTGATCTCAAAAGGCTCTCTAGCGACAGATGCTAGAGGCTGCAGTCTTTAGCCTCCTTGTTAGAGCGCCTGACTCTCATGCCGGAGACCCGGGTTCGAGGCCCGCTCGGAGCGGGTCAAGTGGGACCCAGGTGGAGGGGTTACATTGGTGCCGTGACCCGGATGGGAGTGAGGTTTAGGGGGGTGAGTGTAACGGAGGCCAGCTAGTAGTTGCTGTGCGAGTAAACCTCACTCCTCTGATCTCAAAAGGCTCTCTAGCGACAGATGCTAGAGGCTGCAGTCTTTAGCCTCCTTGTTAGAGCGCCTGACTCTCATGCCGGAGACCCGGGTTCGAGGCCCGCTCGGAGCGGGTCGAGTGGGACCCAGGTGGAGGGGTTACACTTGTATTGTAACTATCGTTACATTATATGAACTGCAAAAGCTTTTTTTGCATCTATGCGCGATTAGACTAAAGAGAACGCGCTGTATGTGAATGTCCTGATGCACACACTCATTCATTCATTCCATTCCAATGACGCACACACGGCGCGCAGAAAGACGCGCAACAGTATCGTGTGGCCAGACAGCGCGCCGGAATGGAATTCTCTTTCGCACTTGAACAACAATAACACAAACCATTATGCCAAAATCTCCGACTACGGAAGCCTTTTAACTCAAAGGCGCAGTGCTTTCTTGCAATTGGGTCGGTTCATGTTCACACCGTAAACGAACCGTACCAGAGTTCGTTTGGAACCGTACCGAGACCACCTCTTCAGCTGGGTCTCGGTTCGGTTGTTTGGTCCGCACCCGAGTTCGATTGCTGTATTCACACCTGCCCAAAAGGTCCGCACCAAGGGGGGAAACGAACTAGAGTTCGATTCAATCGAACCAAACAAGGCAGGTGTGAATACACCCTTAGATAAGTCCATACATACCTTTTTCATCTCCGTGCGTGCTATGTCTGTTTGACGCACCCACCGCTAGCCTAGCTTAGCACAAAGACTGGATGTAAATGGTTGCAGCTAGCATACTAATCCAAATAAGTGACAAAATAACGCAAACATTTTCCTATTTACATGTTGTGATTTGTATAGTCACAGAGTGTACAAAAAACAAAGTCACATGAGACACAGACATATTTTAACCGTATAAATACTGGGAACTATATTCTCTGAAGGCGAAGCACTGCTACTTGGGCGGAGTGATAACCGCAGCACCTGAGACGCGCTCTCTGCTCCTCACCACGGCTCGTCTCAGGTGCTGCGGTTATCACTCCGCCCAAGTTTACAGCTTTACAGTGATAACCGCAGCACCTGAGACGAGCCGTGGTGAGGAGCAGAGAGCGCGTCTCAGGTGCTGCGGTTATCACTCCGCCCAAGTAGCAGTGCTTCGCCTTCAGAGAATATAGTTCCCAGTATTTATACGGTTAAAATATGTCTGTGTCTCATGTGACTTTGTTTTTTGTACACTCTGTGACTATACAAATCACAACATGTAAATAGGAAAATGTTTGCGTTATTTTGTCACTTATTTGGATTAGTATGCTAGCTGCAACCATTTACATCCAGTCTTTGTGCTAAGCTAGGCTAGCGGTGGGTGCGTCAAACAGACTTATAGCACGCACGGAGATGAAAAAGGTATGTATGGACTTATCTAACTCTGGGGGATAAGGTGAATAGGCTAAAGTCCCAAAAAGTCGGAGTGTTCCTTTAAGGTAATTCAGTGATTGGGAGTTGATGTCATCAACCATGTGCTTTGGATTCTGCATTGATGTCACGATGATTGTCTATTTTATTAACCACAAGTGTGCCCTTTTTCTGTTGTGCAAGCATATAATTAATGACCTGTTGACACATTAGTTGTTCGTAGTGTCTGTTTGAGGAAATTGTGACTGATTGTAATATTTCCTAACCCTTTAATGATCAGTGGTTATTCGCACCGGCCTAGTATTAGTAGTAGTAAACAATTTTAATATCCATTTATCATTTTAAATACAGGGGATTGTTGAACTCATGCTCATTTAGAAAGCAATTAGTTTTTGAACCTACTCATTTTTTATGTTGAGCTCTATATATACATACAAAATGCAAACCATACAGATTTTTTTATTAAAATTCATACTTATGGAAATATTTATGAAATTAGGATGTGTACACCACCATGTATTCAGGTGTAGGCTATATATATTAATACTTTTTACTTGATGGTAACACAACTTTCAGATCTTCACATGGGTAGCCTATAGGCTACTCCACATCATTCAAGTCACTAAATCAAAACTTTAGTTAGAAATGGTATAAATATTCATTAAAAATATTTGAAACCAACATGAATAGATTACATTTGTATTTTGCACATGCATTTAAAACCAAATTGTTAAACACTATAAAAGTGTTTGCTGTTCCTAATGTATCGATGATCCAAATGAACAAATGTAGCATAGACATCAATTTTGAAATTCCATGCAGCCTATTTATATTCACTCCGCTGCCCAACAGTAGCCTGCATTCTTTCGCAAACATAGGCTATTTATCAACTAATGATTAACAAAATTCCTCTAAATCCGAGCGAGTGACTACACACTTAGTCTGTGCTTTTATGGTAGCACAACCTTTATGTTTTGTGAGTATAAAACGCCCAAAAATGTGTTTGATATATGTTGTTGGTGTGCTGGTCATAACAAGCGGAGTTTTTAGCCAAGACACAACAACCGTACTGCCAGAGGTTCGAGGTAAGCTTTATTTGTTCAGAAAACACACTCTTTTAACTCCTACATACAAACACAGCGTGTTGGATCTGTCCAAGCCTGTCTCTTTTCCTCCTCACCTCCCTCAACAGAAGTGTTTGCAGCAGTGGGTTCATCTGTGAAGATACCGTGCACTGACGGAGAGGAAAAAGGGGTGGAGTGGAGATTGAACAGCTCAGTGCTCGTCTCAAGCCCCGTTCTCTTCATACAGAACACTAGTTTGAAGAACCAAGGCATCTACACCTGCCACCAACCAAACGGAAACCTGATACTAACAGTATCTCTACACCTGGGATGTAGGTTTATGCATATTTTCCTTTATTTAAAGCTGTGTAGTCTGGTTAAAAAAAAAGAAAAAGATCTCACTATCCCAGAGAGCTTAAATTAACAATTAAATTGAAATTCCGTTCTGTTTGCGCTATTTAGATCCCCCTTCTCCTCCGGATGTGCATTGTTGGTCTCCAACTTACCCTAAAAGGGCCATATGTTCTTGGACACTGACTCCAGACCCAATACTTCCAACACACTATATTGCTACATACAGGTATGTTCCTGTACATTAAAATGCATTGGTATAATACAAGATGAGTTGTAAAATTGGCAAATCCGCAGTGGTGTAAAGTATTTGAGTAAATGTAATTAGTTAGCCTGCACTTAATCTTTTTGGCTACTTTTGACTAAGCATCAAAGATATTAGCAACTTTTACTCTATACTTGACTACATTTTTGAAAAAGTAAATGTACTCTTTACTCCAATACATTTGTGATGAGTAATGAAATTACTCCTTACATTTTGCATGGCACCTAATTATTTCTGCTACAGAAGAAGTGATAACGCCATCTACAGGGCATTGTGTTTTTTTTCCCTTATGAAGAACCCAAACTTGTCAAGGCTACTACACGGATTAGTTAGAGGTTTCTGAATCGCATGGTGTTTCATATGAGATGAGGACATGACCATAACCAGCATGTCTAGTGCAAGTAGGCTTTGACTAATTAATTGTACTTACTATTATTTTATCTAACCGTTATATTGAAGAGACCTTTTTGAAGGATATTGGTTTTCTTATGCCCTTTTTGAAAACTGGAGCTTAACTGAGACTTGAGTATTTTGTAGACTTTTTAAGAGGCTGTTGTGTCGACCTTGATTTTATTGCAATATTGAGGTGTTCAGTTTTATTTTAATTTTAGAAAATAAACATGTGATTGCTCTCCTCACAATTCACCGGTTTCTTGTTTTTCACTGGCATGTCTCTTAGGTGTTGAGGACTAGTGTATCTTTGAGCCTACATTTAGTCCGAGTAAAATACCTAATCCTACTGTTAAAATCAGATGCTCTATCCCCCCGGTTTCACAGACGAGGTTTTAGCCTATCCCAGACTAAAATGCATGTAGTTTGAGCTGTTTTAACTGAAAGCAACTTACACTGGCATATCTTAAATATGTCAGTGTCATTGTTTTGTCTCAAGATGAACACCAGTAATATGTTTAAGGCACATTTATAAAAGCTACTTTAATATCCTCCTAATCGAACTAAGGCCTAATCCTGCTTAATCTAAACCGTGTCTGTGAAACCATGTCTATAAGACTTTTACTCGAGTCATATTGGAATTGGTGACTTGTAAATTGTTACAATTAGTCATTTTCACTATAAGGTATCTGTACTTTTACTCAAGTATGGTTTTTAGGTCTTTACACCTCTCCAAATCTGTTTCAAATCTATTTAACGCTATATATTGTCTATATGAATTATCGTTTGAAGCTTCAAAAAGGACGTAAAAGCAGCATAAAAACATCATTAAATAGTGCATATGAAGTGTGCTCTATTCCAAGTCTTCTGAAGAATCTGTAATAGCTTCTGATTCATGAGCGAATCATTCAGATTGGTTTTGTGAACCAAATAAACTGATTAACTGAAAAGATCCAATTCAAAAGAATGATTTGTTCACGAATCAGACATAATTTTTCATGGATTTGGATTAACATGAGCGTTAGTGAGTAAATAAATAATGAATGTGTACTATTGCTTTATTTTAAATATTGTGCTGCAATTTATATTGCACCTGTTGTATCCATATAGACACCATATATCCATATAAGACACCATATATCTTTATGATTTACTATACATATTAAAATGTAGAATAATAGTTCAGAATATTTGCTTCTGAATTTAAATTTAGGAGTTTTTCAGAACCACTCTCAAGTGCCCGTCAATGCCACAAATGGGAAGAACAAGACAGGCAATGTGCGCTAGAGGAACTGGAGATCTTTGCAGGAGAACCAACTCTTATCAACATCACAGCTATTAATGCTCTGGGAAGCACAACACGCATATGGCCATTTATATTTGAGCAGATAGGTGAGCTTTTCATTGGTCTACCATTCCATTTATTCCACTGGTTTGCAAACAGTCTGCATTTTTATTTTTAAACATTCATATAATCAATACAGGAAAAATATCTGAAAAAATAAACAAAATATTCACATAAATATTTACTAAATGAAACGGCTGCTTTTGGAATATTTTCAAGGTCTTATCAATGTTCACATCTCGATGCATATGCCATGATTTCCTATTGAGTGTTTTAATCCCTGTCCTTGGTTGTGTTGTAGTGAAACCTGATCCTCCGGTGAATGTGAGCGTGATGGTAATGCCAGGCAAGAAGTTGTCTGTTCAGTGGGGTCCACCACCCACTTGGCCGGATCCTGTCAACTTTCTGCTTAAATACACAGTGAAATACCACTGGGGCAAACATGGGACAGCTAGAACTGTGAGTTTCCTGTGTAGACGGTGTTCTGCAGTGTTAAAGCTGTAAAGTACTAAAACAAAAATCACCAAACGGAACAATTAAAGCAGTATTTGCAAAGTTACCTCATACAGGAGGGAAATATTTCATTCTTGAACATTTTTTGTTTTCTAGCTTGGCCCTTATGAGTCTAGCAAAATGGTTCTGAGTGGACTGGTGGCAGGAAGGACTTATTACATCCAAATATCTGCAAAGGACTTCCTTGATGATGGGCGGACCAGTGACTGGAGTGCACCAATAAGTGCCACTATACCCATCAACTGATATGATGAATCACTACATTAACCAAAAGGGTTACGTTTCAATGTTTATTATTTCACCGAATTGTAACTTTGTTTATAAAGGCAATGATAACCAATATGCCAGTTCAATTTGCAGAATAAAAAAAAAAAAAAAGATGAACACCCAGTATAGCTCCATTTGTAAATAATCACAAAGCTTGTAAGCATCTCGAAAGTGTTCTTATCTAAACTGATTTTAACTGGTTTGTGAAACAAGAAAATCACACTTTTTCAAGCAGCAAATAAAGAACAAAAATGAATGCCAGTGTTTAGTAACACGTCTCTTTTTATTAAATAAAATAAGGGGTTTAAAATAATACTGGTGTTTTACCAATCTAACCCTTAATACACTATTATAATATTTAGTAAACATTTCATTTTAAGGTTAAAGTTTAAGTTTAGATTTTCATTAGTCTAATTGTCAGTTTGCTATGTAGCCTACTTATGTCATTTTTATTTTAGTTTAAAAAATATTTATATTATATAGCTTTAATTCATTTTAATTTTAAGTTTTAATAATTTTAGCACTTCAACAACTTTCAGCAACAACAACTTCAACTTATTATTGAATTTATTTTATTGAAATATTATTGAAATTATTATTTCAGTTAGTTGCCAACACATTTCAAATTGTTATTCAAAAGTTTAAGGTTATGTTTTTTCATTTAATATATATATATATATATATATATATATATATATATATATATATATATATATATATATACTCACCGGCCACTTTATTAGGTACCCCATGCTAGTAACGGGTTGGACCCCCTTTTGCCTTCAGAACTGCCTCAATTCTTCGTGGCATAGATTCAACAAGGTGCTGGAAGCATTCCTCAGGGAGTTTGGTCCATATTGACATGATGGCATCACACAGTTGCCGCAGATTTGTCGGCTGCACATCCATGATGCGAATCTCCCGTTCCACCACATCCCAAAGATGCTCTATTGGGTTGAGATCTGGTGACTGTGGAGGCCATTTTAGTACAGTGAACTCATTGTCATGTTCAAGAAACCAATTTGAAATGATTAGAGCTTTGTGACATGGTGGAAGTAGCCATCAGAGGATGGGTACATGGTGGCCATAAAGGGATGGACATGGTCAGAAACAATGCTCAGGTAGGCCGTGGCATTTAAACGATGCCCAATTGGCACTAAGGGGCCTAAAGTGTGCCAGGAAAACATCCCCCACACCATTACACCACCACCACCAGCCTGCACAGTGGTAACAAGGCATGATGGTTCCATGTTCTCATTCTGTTTACGCCAAATTCTGACTCTAACACCTGAATGTCTCAACAGAAATCGAGACTCATCAGACCAGGCAACATTTTTCCAGTCTTCAACTGTTCAATTTTGGTGAGCTCTTGCCAATTGTAGCCTCTTTTTCCTATTTGTAGTGGAGATGAGTGGTACCCGGTGGAGTCTTCTGCTGTTGTAGCCCATCCGCCTCAAGGTTGTGCGTGTTGTGGCTTCACAAATGCTTTGCTGCATACCTCGGTTGTAACGAGTGGTTATTTCAGTCACTGTTGCCCTTCTATCAGCTCGAACCAGTCTGGCCATTCTCCTCTGACCTCTGGCATCAACAAGGCATTTCCGCCCACAGAACTGCCGCTCACTGGATGTTTTTTCTTTTTCGGACCATTCTCTGTAAACCCTAGAGATGGTTGTGCGTGAAAATCCCAGTAGATTAGCAGTTTCTGAAATACTCAGACCAGCCCTTCTGGCACCAACAATCATGCCACGTTCAAAGTCACTCAAATCACCTTTCTTCCCCATACTGATGCTCGGTTTGAACTGCAGGAGATTGTCTTGACCATGTCTACATGCCTAAATGCACTGAGTTGCCACCATGTGATTGGCTGCTTAGAAATTAAGTGTTAACGAGCAGTTGGCCAGGTGTACCTAATAAAGTGGCCGGTGAGTGTATATATATATTATTATTAATTTCAGCTTTATTTCAATGAACAAAAATTATTGTTAATTGTTATGCTTTTTTTGTTAACAAAAACGATTATTATAAAACCATTCAGAATATAATTAAAGTAATAGTTCACCCAAAAAAAAAAAAAAAATCCAATGCACATTAATCGAAATTGCATGGGGACGAATTACTGATTTGACCAGTTCAAAACTTCTCATGATAGAAAGAATGAAGGTCAAGTTTTGAGTGTGAGTAAAGGATGACAGACTGTTTGTGTGTCTGAAATATTCATTTTAAAGAAAACAATTGATATGAATGAAACTGAAAGATACTTCTTATACTCATCTCTTTGCACAAAATCAGATGCCAGGTAGTGCCAAGATTGTGACTGTTCCAGATACTTCACTTTAGCGTTTCCCTTTTAACATAATTCATTGACATGTAAACAGCTAAATCCTGTTTTTATAGGTGCCAACAAAGCAGCGCATAAATTCAGTCTAATACGTCAACAATCAGTGGTGTTACAAACTCGGAATGACGAACACCCAGGGAGAAAGAGGGTGCACGAGGCAGGTGTGCCGTCACCTTCTCTGGGCTGTGCGTGCCTGGGCCAGGCTTCCTCGTGGCATCGATGGCATTATTATGACGGCTTTGCATGGAGAAAGAAGGCTGTCTGTTCAGGTAAACACTCGGTTCTGTGCTGTTGTACCGGCAGGGTCCTGGGGTCATGGACAGATCCTCCGATGGACCGCCTGCTTTCCTGCGTGCTGACATGGTGAAGCTGGCGCTGGAGGATTTGTGGGGGACGTGGGAGCCGAAGAGGTTGGGTAAGGTGTAGCTGTTGGGGGCGGGCACAGGATCCACACTGCGGTAGCGTGTGCGGAAGGCCATGGTGTAAGACGGAGGTCTGTGGTGAAAGCTCAAAGGTGGAGCTTTCTCAGGACTGTAGGCTCCTGGTCCAGGAGTCTGGAATGTATCCACTGATCAGAAACAGAGAATCAACAACTGCTTTATATGATTGTGTATGCCTTCTCGCTGCAGTTAGACTGTGTTACAAATTATTATGCACGTGACAGGTAGGATTTCAAAGAAAGCATCTTTTACTCAAGTATGGTTTTTAGGTACTCTTTGCAAATCTGTTAAAAATCAATTGAACGCTATATATTGTCTATATTAGTTTTAGTTTTTCAAAGAAAGTGTCTGTTTGTTTTATTTCTATCTTATATTTTTAGATAACTGGTTTGTTAAGTAGTTTGCCTGGTCTTTTTAGGTAAATGGAAAACCTACTGAAAGAGGTTCCACATTATTAAGCAATTTTCGTGCAATATATGGGGAAGAAGAAAGATCTTTCTGAAGATAAAAAGCATCAAATGGTGCAATGTCTTGCAAAAGGCATGAAAACAACTAATATTGAGCAAAAACTGCATAGAGATTATCAAACTATTAAAAGATTTGCGAGTGATTTAGAGCACAGAAACTTTCCTTTATAAGCCTTTTTCTGAACGAGTTCTTCTGTGCTCTAAAAAAACTAACATCTGAATGTTTATTGTACTGAAATCCTACTAATATGTCACTTGCATAATAATTTGGAACACAGTGTAAAGTGAACATGACATATAATGCTGTTTACTTTCTAAATACACATTACCATTCGTATTGTGCAAGATTCATCAGTGCAAATTATTGAAAAAGGAAGAAACATTAATAATTTCTCTGTTTCAACCCCTCCTGGCAATGCCCATTTTCATGATGCAACCAATCACAGATGAATCAAATCAAGTATTTTTCTCATTCATCTTTCCCATAGGGATTTTTAAAAAAAGTCTTTATTACAGAGTTATAAGTCATGAACCACACCAACCAGCTACAGGGTGAATCAACATTACAAACTTTGATTTGAAGAAAACAGTATTTGAAAATCGGACTAAAAGACAAACACATACAGAGACAAATACATACAACTATTTTGAGAGCATATAGGGACAGTGACTATTACGTCATTCGCAGTTGTCCTTCATGTGAGAGAATCTGCTGTTTAACACGATTATTTAACAAGTTGAATTAATGTCCGCTGTTGGCTTCAACAAAAACATATACATTAAAAACCTCATAGCTCACAGTAAAGGTTATCTTTAAAAATCAAAGAAAAAAGTTATCTTTGATTTCCTTTACGGAGAAAACTAATGTGATTTTCTACTTCCGCAATCTGACAGATGGACTATTGAATATCCTGTTTTATTCAGAAATATGTAACATTAAAGAAGTAAAACTGGTTGACATGTTGTGTTCTTTTTAAATGAATATAACCAGACCTGGACTTGTTTTTAACTTTCAGTTACGAAAAGGTCCTGGATAAAATAATAAACATATGTTTAATAAAAAAGGTGAAAACATGATCAGATCAGATCAGACGAAACCCCACCTGTCTTCTTCTTTCTGCCCAGCATGGAATACGACGGGGTACCGTCTCTGCCAAAGCGTGTCATTTTTCCGTCTACATGATACTGCGGCCCTGGACTGGAATCCACAGACACCACTATTCAAAAGCAACATTACAGGAAAACACACCAGAATTTCCTGAATTACATTTTGTAGACATGCAAAGCAACACGAATTTATAAGGCTCAAGCATTCCCTGCAGTGACTAGTGCTGCGTTTGAGCACCAGAAATGCTATTTAACATTAATTAAAATCCAACATATGGATCAAAATCAAGCATGTGGATTTTATTAGCTTAATATGCCAGAGAAATCACATTTATCATTTTATTGCATGCCGTTGTTTGTGATATAAAGTCCAGATGTGTGAGACTTTTTTTTAAATAATACTTTGATCAAACTGGGTGTTCTCAATCCCCTCCAATTCCTTCCAAACAAGTGTTACATGTCACTAATTAGGTGTGTAAGTGTGTGCCTGTGTGTGTAAATCCACCTACTATTTCAGTACTACAATGTAGACACTAATTAATCTATAAAATTATCAGTCCGTATAAGTGCCATGTTGATATATATGTACTTTCTGCATGAACAAGCATGTTAAAAGCATTCTCAAGTGATTAAACCCAGCATTAGTTCAGTGGATCATGTCATCTGTCAGTGTGAGAAGTGTTTGATTTCATGTTATGTCACTCACTGTTGCTGCTCATGCGGCTGTGGAAGGAATAGGCCGGGCTGCTGGGTTTGGTGTAGTCATGGTTTATGTAACCGATAGTGGGCGGAAGAGCATAACGCCCAGGCCCGGGCCCTGCAGGCATAAACAAAAACAAGGTGTGCAGAGCCTTTTAGCATTTATTACTGGAATTGTGTTGGGCAATGAATGGAAAATAATGTGTATTAGTGAACATTATATGGGGTAAAAAGAGAAAACTTGTCATGTTACTACTGGGACTTCCTGGTAAAATAAAGGTAAATAATAAAGAAATGATGGTTGTATTTATAAACAGGGTTATTATCACTACTCTAGAACGATTAAAAACATTTTTATTAAATTAAATAAAGATTAAAAACAAACTAAATGAAAATTAGAAATGTTGTAACAAAAATGGAAAACTGGAAATAAATAAAAACTAAAACTGAAATAAATAATAGTAATAAAAAATGACAAAGGTGCATAATAAAAGTACTAAAAATTAAAATGAAAACCCAAAATATAAAAATAAAAGCTAATTCAAAATATTAATAAAAAACTATAATAGTTTATAAATAATACTAAAATAACATTGTAATGACTTATTACAGATAAAAATGTGTCTGCTACAGGCTGATTAATTTTGTTAGTCAATATAAGTTATACATCTGCTAGCTATGTTCCTCATAGTCACTTCCTCTTTTTATTAAATCTAAAATAAAACTATGGAATGTGATTCATGTGAGACATAAAAGGTCACACATGCTGTGCACATTTCTAAAGTCCAGGAGAACCTTGGCTGTAAACTTTCATTTGAAATCTTAAAGATTTTTTTTTTTTTTTTACACAGTTAAATGTCACACAAGCTTTTTAAAGCTTTGGCCAAAAAAAAAAGAACAGACAAAAGAGGTTCTATTCTCAGAATGATACAAGCAGGTGTTGCAATAAAAGACCTAACTGACAGTTTCTTTCATCAAACTGCCAATCCACTCTCAAGAGCCAAATAGAAGCATGTTTGAACTACTTACAGAGCCCTGCGCTAAAATAAATCGTCAGATCTCCTCGCTTTGCTGAATAATTCTTTCGACACAATCATTTGTACAAATGAATCTACTGAAAAGAGCGGTCACACACTTACCTCGTTCCCTGCCAGCAATGATGGGCCGCCGTCTCACCACTTCCCCCATGCCGCTTATATTTTCTGCCTAGCTTAAAGAGCTGACAGCAAAATCGGCAGCAAGAGTGCTCAAGGAGGTCCAGTAAAGGTTGAAGTTTCAGTTTAGACACACTGGAGAAATACAACTGCGGCCTGAATTATAAATGAATCTTACAAGCACAAGAAACCTTACCCTTGTCCAGGCTTCAAGAACTTCCATCTCAATATCTTTACGCATAACAGATTTCCAAACATCCATCACTGACTACAAAGGACACCTACAGTTACACCTTGGCAACTTATGTGTAAACGACAGCTAATGAACTAATTACACAATGTGAGACGGTCAACAACTGTGTGAAATTACTAATAGATCCACTTTATTCTTTGAGGTAACAAGATTATATATTAATAGCCGCCTGAAGAAGTGTAAACACTAAGAGATATTCTGTACTTCATTCCATCAACTTGTGATATAAAAATATTGGTAGCACTTTACAATAAGGTCTGATTTGTTAACATTAGTTAATGCATTAACTAACAATAAGCATTTTTTTACAGCATTTATTAACGTTAGATTAAAAAAAATTCAGTTACACTTTATTTTAAGGTGTCTGTGTTACAGTGTAATTATACATTTAAGTACTGAGTATTAATAATTAACTATATGTACGCACAGTAGGGATAGGGTTAGGATTGGGGTTTGGTTTGGGATTAGTTGCATGTAATTATGCACAATTTATAGTTACAGTAACTACATGTAACACGTGTAACAAGGACACTGTAAAATATATTGTTACCAAAAATATTAACAGATGCAACTTTTGATCTTAAAAATGTTTCACACTTTAGATTAGGGCCCGATTCTCACTATTAACTAACTATTATCTACGCATTTTGCCTTAATAAACTCCTAATAACTGCTTATTAATAGTTAGTAATGTACTTTAGGTATTGAGTAGGATGTAGAATATGGTTATGCAAAATAATGCATTATGCGCTTTATAAGTACTAATATCAAGTCAATATCCTAGTTATATGTATGGTAATAAGCAACTATTAATAGTGAGACCCTAAACTAAAGTGTTAACCACTTAAAATGTAGTTAATCAATGTTAATAAATGAAACCTCATTGTAAAGTGTTAGTGAAAATTTTCCACCACATTCATATTTTAAAGGGTGCTATCAAATTTTTCTTTTTTTAATTAAAAATTAATGACAGTTCAATAGGTTAGTGGGTGAAAGTAAAGTGGGTGAATCCTGATAGAGAAAACATCAAATTGATTTGTACGTTGACAAACTCGCTGTTCCCATGGACACCTTCAACTAGTACTCAAAACAAATGAAACTTCTGGAAACATACTCTTGTTTCGGTGGCATAGTTTTACAGTAGGAAGTCCCATATCACGTTACTCTGATTTAACAGTGTGAAGCTGCTTCAAACAAATGATGCAGTGCTTTAAAACAGTCTGTTTCTCTTTAGCAGCTCTAAACTGATGAAACAATGTGTAAAAAATTTAATATCAAGCTAAGAAAGTCTTGTGAAAGCAGAGATGCCATTCCTGACCAGTGAGCGGACATTAAAGGAGAACTCCGGTCAATTTTAACATTGAGCTAATTTTTTTGTACATTTGGAGTGCTGTCAGTACAGACAAAAACGACAAAAATCGGTGTTGCCTACACTGTGTTATCCTCTTTTTAAAATTCGCACCCTGTTGCCTTCAATGGGGCAAATTCTAAACCTGCTTTTAGCCTCTTAACAACCTTAATGTGTCATTACAAGTGCACAGCCATGTGAGTGGTGTTATTAAGAGTGACCACGGTCAATCTGACTGCAGTAGATGTGAAAGGTATTAATAAAAAATGATGTTAATTCAGCCAGCTCACATACCTGTATTTACTTCCTGTTTTCGTTCGAAGTCCACAGTAGTCGATTGTCGAGTTCGCGCGCGCGATCATTAGTTATATTACCATTCTATATTATATAATATATTATTTTATATTAATATAGTTATATATTGTTACCAATGATCGCGCGCGCGAACTCAACAATCGACTACCGGAGTTCTGCTTTAAACATTAACCTGCTCTATCTCAGACTCGTGTAGAAGCAGGTAACACTACAGCTGAGCTCTGGCATGCAGCCTGAGAGGACTAAAGAGCCGTAGGTTAAGTTGCCTTAGAGTTGAGGAAATTAAGCTCAATGATTTTGCATCTAAACAGATCGGTCACCTGGTTTGCATCATTAACTCATCATCAACATACATTCCAAGAGTTTGATACCTTCAGGGCTTTAAATAAAAAGCAGGGAATGTCATTCTGCGACTTGATACTGAGCATATTATTGATCTCTGTTCCATGAAAGTGCTCGAGGACTCACTTTACAAACACTTATTTGTGAAATAATACTCCAATAACAAGTACAGAGATTATGGTTACAGTCAGGGTCATTGTCAGAAGAGCATAGAGCATCTTTTATTTTATGAACCGTATTTATTTGAAGTCACATGGCTGTTAAAGGAGGACTCTAAACCCAATGGCCTAAAGCGTTTTATTTTTTGTTCTTTGTGGGTGTCACTTAGGGAAAAGTGAAATACTGACCGTGGAAGAGGCCAGTGTAAGAGCACTAATTTAACCAGACAACTGCTCGTACACACATTCATCTTTTTCCCTGTAGAGAATCATGCTCTGGCAAAACACTTCTGCTTTGTGCAGTTGTGATTTGTGCTTCTTTTCTCTTGTATTGTATTGTACTTCATAAAAAGTTAAATAAAACATTTCAAAATCAGTACTGTTGTCCTGATTTCTAAATAAAAATTATCTAAACATCCATAAAGATAAATAACCTTGAGGGGAAAAGGGAAAAAAAATTGTTGTAAAAGTTGTAATGTATAAAAAGTAAAGTAAAAAAAAAAAAAAAAAAAACTGACCCTAATTGTTTTAGCATACATCTAACAAAATGTATTGATGTTAAAGCTGAAAAAAAGAAAGAAAAAAAGATTCCAATGTGGTAAGAAGAACTTACATTCTCTGAAAACACATTTATTTCTGAAGTAGAATTTTCTTGCTTTATATGATTCCTAGACAAGTTTATAAGACAAAAATACTGATTTTGTTCTGTCAAGAAGTTCAAAAGTTCATACGTTTTATCTTAAAGAATGATTTTATGGACAATATTAGGGTTTAACAATTCAGTCAATAATAATATAATCTACCTACACATAACTTAAGAGTCAAAACATAACTTTAAAATTAAATATGCGGATACAATTCAGTACAAAAATAAAAGCAGTAAAATGTCTCAATACATAAAATTATTTTCAAACAGTTCAATGCTACAAACACAGTTACAGTTTTGTAACTGCAACACATATATAAACACGAGAGAGAACATTGGCTGGCCATAACTTTCCTCTCCATTCATTAAATGGAGTCCACTGAGTTTCCAACATGTTAATTTAGTGTAGATCCTGAATATAGTGAATGTCAGAGGGTCCAACATTAGAACTGAGTTTCAAACGCAACGGGTCTTTTTCTATGGATTGATATGTTCAGCATTGCATTGCAACTTTTGATAGGCCATGTGCCGGTTACTAAAAGAAACAGGAGATTAAAAGTGGCAAGATGTTCTGTGAGGTATACCTGTCCATTTTTTTAGGTAAACTGCTGTCATATAGTCACAACTGTCACACTCAAACATTCATGAAAGGTACCTTTGGTAAAACTGGATGGTCTTACAATTCTTCCAGTTGTCTTGAAGTTACACAAACCATTGGCTGAAAAACATCCAGACATTTTTTCATTTGTCCATGAGGAACCTCTTTAACATACAGGTCAGCTAAAGTTAGCAAGATCTGAAAACGTCATGGGTCCACATATAGACTATGTGTCACGTCAGCTAAGCATTGCTCAAGTGTGGCCATCCTCTAAGTAAATGTGCAAATTATGACCTGTAATTAATTGCTCCCCGACACGATCAAGAACTTGTCTCCACGGATAGCGAGATGCGAGGATATAATCCACATGATCTTCATGGCTATTATCAAAGAAAGACGTTTAACAGTTTGTTTTCCTGTATAATAAGGCGTTGTAGAGAACTGCACAATTCAATCTGTGTCCAAGGGACCAAATGCCCGTCACCTTTGTACTTTAACCAGCTGTACTTTAACTTCCTTGCACTGAGCCAAGCAGCGGTCTGGAAAATGTGAATTCTTCCACAGTGTGCTGTTGTTGTTAAATGTTCTGCCTGCCAGGAGCGACGTGCTATGATTTATCTCCTTGAAGAACCTGAAAGCAGACAATATTACAGTAATCAGATAAACGCCCCAGAACACGAAAGGCTTCAAATAGCCATTCAAAAACAACCCGAGATCATGGGTTCTGCACGGATTGAGATGGCAAAAAAAGTAGCTAAGAAAAGTCTTTGCATATTTGCGGTTTCGAGATTTAGATATTCTTAGTATAATTGCTAAGGGGTTTATCTCTTGTTGGCAACGTAAGATCATCCAATATGATGCAGTTAGATCTTTCCATACGCTCTTCTGTGATGCTGACAAGCATTTGGGTCATGTTTTCTCGTATAACACAGACCACAACACACTAGGGACACATGAAAGGAGCAAATAGTCTCTGCTGGGTATATTCTCGAGTGAAGGACAAACCCTGTCATTTCCAAAACAAGATTACTGTGGAATCTGACAGATGTGAACTCCGAACTAAATACATATGTTGAATGATACTCGACGTGCAGAACTTCATTACTCAAGTTTATTGAAATAGTCCGGTTTACTTCAATGGTTTATGAAAAGTTACCTGAAATCATATGAGTCGCCTCATGTTATTTACTTCTGTGGTTACCGAGCAAAACACAGGAAACTCAGTACAATAACACAAGAAGCACTTTAATTCAATTAACTCGGGTAACTCCAATAACTCAAGGCAATGGATCCAGTCTCACAGTGTTATGAGAGCAAATATTCCTGGCATAACACAGTTAAAGAAACTAAAGCTGAAGAAAACCAGACACTTAAACCGTGATTAATGGGGTTTGTGGTCAAAAAACAAGTAGAATGCGAATGAAAATCTCCTTACCAACCTGGTTGCGTGTTTTGTGAGATTTCTGCAGCCAGACCCGCCACTGATCATAAAGTTTGATGCTCATCCCGCTGCAACCATAGGCGTGTTTGCGCACCCAGCCAAAGAACTGCTTTAAGTCCCGCCGCAACGTGGAGTTCTGCTGCCCTGCCTTTGAGTCACATGACCCTGTCAGCAGCCGCTCTGCAGGGTGAAAGACAAAAATCAACACATGTCCATCCAGGGAGACGAGCGCCTATCGTGCATGCATCAAGCTTATCACAGATACAGGCCACAGTTTATACAGCCAACCAAACACAAGTTTGGATAAAAATAAATCCTTTTCCATTTTAAATAAACAGCAGGTTTCTGAGCTCCAGATGTGGGCCGCTCCAGAAGAGTTAATGTGCAGAGGAGTTAATCTGTTAATCTTCAGAAACAATCCTCTGAAAACATATATCCAACACTCCCCCGTGGCTCTCTGGCAAGCCACAAAATGGGGAGATGTATGACTAAAGTAATGCGTTGCATGTGCTGGTTGGTGTCTGCTGGACCGAGCATCGTCTCGGAAATATGTATCTGATTATAGGATGGACTGCACGACACATCCAAAATGTGAAAATATGACGAAGGCCAGCGAAGACAACATCTCAATCTGACTCTCGTTGCTACCATTTAACTGGAGACGCTGGCTATATTTATTTATTTTCTATGTTTGTCATTGATAACAAAAACAGTCAAATAAGACGGGAACTAATTGGATTTGTATTTAAGTTGAGCTGGAATCAAACTCATGTTTCCCACATGAGGCCTATTGCCCATTTTTAATTTATATAATTTCATGATCTACATGAATGGAAATTCAAATACAATTAAATAGCTACAAGAAGAATGCATGATGTTTTTTTTATTTTTATGTTATGTATAATATGTTAATAGTGATTTTAGAATTGATAAGTGCCTAAACCCCTTAAAATGTGGCTTTTTACTACAGGTACATTTTTAAGTTAAATTCCTTAATCTCGTACACTTTGAGAACTCAAAATTAAGAGCTCCAACCCATGTTCAGTGGGCTTTTATAGAATGAGTTGGTAACACTTGTGTGTTGGAATATCCCAGTCCTCTATGTCACAGCTTCAAATGGTTCAAAATCCTGCAGCCAGATTTTTAACTGGGGTCCGTAAATGAGAACATATTATTCCAATTTTAATGACTCTCAATTGGTTGCCAGTGGATTATAGAGTTGAATTTAAAGTACTGCTGTTTGTTTTTAAATCCCTAAATGGTCTGGCGCCTTCTTATTTGTCAGAACTAAACCTGAATAAGCTGGTCAGATGCTTGAGATCCACAAACAATAATACTCTGTCTCATCCGAGAACAAGATTGAAGTTGAGAGGCGACCGTGTGTTTGCAGTTTCTGGAACTAGGCTATGGAACAGTCTTCCTTTATCTGTGAGATCTGTACCCTCTGGGTATGAGTTTAAATTGAAGTTAAAGTCATATCTTATTACCCAGGCATTTAAATCATCATAAACTATGTGCTTATTTTAATTATGTGTTTTATATATATATATATATATATTTTAGACTTATTCTCTCTACTGCACAGTCAACTATTGTTGAGTTTATTTGTGCTTTATAAATAAGGTAAAT
The DNA here is from genome assembly GCF_029890125.1 of Rhinichthys klamathensis goyatoka. Taxonomy (NCBI): domain Eukaryota; kingdom Metazoa; phylum Chordata; class Actinopteri; order Cypriniformes; family Leuciscidae; genus Rhinichthys; species Rhinichthys klamathensis. The sequence continues at coordinate 604,287 of NW_026606900.1, forward strand.
AAAATGACTTTACAATAAGGTCCCGTTAGTTAACGGTTAGTAACTAACATCAACTAACAATGAGCGATACATTTGCTACAGTATTTATTTATCTTTGTTTATTATTTTTCATTGTTAACTAATGTAGTTAACCAAGTTTTTATTAAAGGGGCTAAATATGAAGAATTCAGAAACCCTTGTTATTAGCGACACCGGTGGTCATTAAGTGACCTGCAGCCTGCATATATATATACAGTATGTACTGCACGCTTTTTAATAAACACACAACAAAAATGACAGCGGTGAGAAAGCAGCAGTTAAGAAAGCATCTGATCATATGTTCTCATCAATTGGAGAGATAATTCCTCTCCAATTCACCGGCATCATGCCGACAGATGAGGTAATTAAAATTACACTGTTATAATAGTTTGATTATAAAGTAGGCCTATATTTGAGACTATTGTCTATATAGATCTGGCTATGTGAGACTATAGTTTGAATTAATCTCTTTTCTTTGCATGCCACATTGACAGTACAGAATAGCTCTTTCAGCACTATCCTGAACAAAAACATTTGTTTCGTGTGTCATAGAACGGATAAGAGGCTCTCGGGAGCGTGCATAAAAGTCACATCCTTTTGATTTTCCCGGAAAAAATGTCCTTCACATAAAAATCGGTCTACAGGCTTTCATAGACAACCTAGGAGGTCGAGGAAGGTCTCGTTTTTTAAGTTGTTACAAGCTGTTCACACATTGCCAATAAAAAAAGTGATTAATACATGAAAATTCTTACATATAAATAAACAATACTTTCGCCAAGTAATATGGTTCATTAAACATTGCCAAGCAACACAAAAATGACACATTAACATGGAATGTGTGACCATATGTGTGCATTTTAATAATGTGGCTCATTCAATCAAGACTTGTTTTATAATTTCAATCTATAACACAATTTTGGTTGCACTTCATGTTACAGTCCTGTTTCACATGTGCATATACTATACTTATTGTAGTAATTACAATAACTGGGTAATAGCTAGGCTTGTCCTGAACCTAACCCTAACCCATGTAGTTACGTTATATTACTCAGCACTTTCTTGGTAAGTACATTGAAAGTGCACGTATGGTAAAATAAAGTGCAACCACAATTTAAAATGTTTTTTTGCAAAAGAGCAAAGTGATACCTCTGTACTTTGATGTTTACCATGGTATTTACCTGGTACTTTAAGAAATACCATGGTATTAGCACTGTAAACTTCTCAATAAAATAGGTTCCGCTAAGTCCCCGCTTTTGCAAGGATAGCGTAAATGATATTTCTCTTACCACTGTGTGGTGTTGAGGCTGCTGTTGGGTGACTCCAGTCACTCCAAATGCCTGCTTTCCTAGATCCCAGAATCCCAACCGGATTACAGCGCACCTGCACAAAATACACTGTGCCTGGCCGCAACCCTGCCAGTCTGCAGGAAGTCTGGTTCCCAACATCATCCACCACCTGCAGAGAAAGACACCCAAAACATACTGTTACATCAAACACATACAGCGGCCGCATACCACACACTCACCGTTACCCTAACGGGCATATTTAATGTTCTCTATAAGAAAAGAAAAAAGCCATTCACTTTCAAATCCTTAAGCAAGTTCACACAAGTCCATTTACAATGAAGAAGAACAAAGAAATTTCCCCCTTTTGTGCTCCTGGGGAATATACCAACGTATATCAGAGAAAAAGACAGGAGGTAAATGACATAAATAATTGGCCTGCCTCCTGGCTCTACATATACACAGTGAGCATCAACACTACCCTGAGAGAAAATCTATTATCTATTACTTATTACAGATTGAGTAATTGCACGGGTGCAGACGGCATCAACGAGATGTAGACAGGGCCATGCCAGGTTCAATGCTTCCTCCTTCCTGTGTGCTAAAGCAGAGGTATACTTGGGATTCAAATGCAGGAATGTCGAAACAGCCTGGGCCCCCTGTAATTATTTACAATCCCGGTACCCCTGAATCAGTCCCTCTCCGCGGTCCATTTCCAGACTCACATTTCAAAAGCTACAAACACGGTTAATATGCACAGCTCCGTAATCCGAGGACCATCATTACTATTGGAACGTGATGAGTGGCAGAATGTTAACATCATCAGGTTGCCGTGTAACAGGCATGCTGGGTAATTATTTCCCTTCGTACAGACTATGTAAGCAATCTGTGGGGTTGAGAACGGCCCGGGTGATAATGCAGCTTTCTAACGCGCTTTGAAAACAACAGATCATCTTCTCTGATGTGCTTTTGATGGTCACTGTCATATTTTGACTTTGTTAACTATGTAGGACTGTGCAACTGGCAGCACAGTGATGGGCAAGGGGGGAAAAAATTATGTAACCCAACTCTGCCCAGCTTCAGAAGGAAACCTGCCAACTGATTGGATCCATATGAGCGAAATGGGGACAGCGAAAGCTTAAGTTTATTTGAAGCCCTAAAGTTTAACCGGACTCTTCCGTGGCCAGAGGACTGGAAACCATGTGCTGTTCTGCTACAGCTGGAAATGACGTTTCAGACAAGTAATACAAACACCCCAAATTCTACTGAAACATGGCTGTTATCTTTTGAACCGCTATAATTAATCATTGCGCCACTCTGCAAATGCTTTAACATTGGGAAACGTAGCTGACTTAGCTCCCATGCATGAACAATTTGCACTACAAAAACAAGTGGGTGTGGTAGTGGGAAGATGGTAATAGTAATGAGGATAATGGGCATTGTAGTGCGTATGGTGGACGCTGACTAACTGTGCTCACTGATCGAGAGTGCTACTGTACCTTCCAGTCGATGCTTTCCTCAAGTCTGTATCTGATCTGGTATTTGGCCTGAAAGAGGAAGTCTTTTAGTGCAGGCGGTGTCCCCCAACGCACGGTCAGCTGGTCTTCCAGGTCGCCCACTCGGCTCACTGTCACGTCAGTCGGTGGGTCTGTTGTCACTGGGAGAGGAAAAGAGAGAAAAACATAGGATAAGGTTGCGACAAACGCTGCGACAAAAAGCACCTTATTCTATCCATCCATCCATCGTATTGTAATTAAGTTGAATTAAGTCTACTGCTTTACATTCAAATTACAATTCTGCATCCTGTTTATGAACTGTATGAAATAAATAACACACTAATAGACTGGCACAGAAAAATGTATTCATATAAGTGTCACAGCAGTCTAAATTGTACAGAAAACACAGAAAGACTGAATGTGTATAGATTTTGTGATCACAATTTATATCTATCCATAACTACCGATTATTGTAATATATAGTTCTGGTCTCATGGATATCTAGTTTACTTGCTACTTAAGTGGCTCAAAAAAAGAAAAAGAAAAAGATGCCACAAACCTTAAAAATGTTGCCTTGTGATTACTGTATCCGATAAATTGCATCGGATCTTCAAAAAAAAAAAAAAAAAAAAAAAAAGTGTGCGTGCCTTACTTCCAGTTTGCAAACCAAGCCGATCATTTTGGAACTGGTGATGTCAGGAAGCTATATCAATTTTTTGTGTGCAATTTGCATGGGCAAACTGGTCAATGAATGAACTTCAGTCTGCAGGCTGAGACTTTTGTTCATGTGATTCAAATGAGATTAAATATACCAATATTCTTCTCTAGTTAACTAGTTGCTCAGTATTTTGCATTTTGGTGTAGCTGCTATAAAATCACATTGCATAGATAATACTTCACATTCCAAGTAATTGTAGTTTGCTTGGATCTCAAAGCTGTTGTTTAATTAACTGGAAACATAAATGAGCATTGTCTCTGTTGCTAAGGAGGTGGAGGCACTAGGTGTGGTGGCTGTGTCATAACTATGGCATGTTTCGAGAAGCACCCACCTTCCTCTTACTGCACTTTCCATTCAAAATTGCCCTGCCTCCCCCTTCAGGTGCAGTTACACTGATTTATACAAGCAGGATGTAAAAGTTTATAACCTTTCTCATCTCCTTTTTAAGGAGGCGGGGGCTTTAGTTCAATGTTAAGGCTATTTCAGTTTAATTTCAAATGCTTTCTAATGTCTTGCCAAGACACAATGCCCCTCGACTTAAGTCCTAACAATACTAATTCCATTTTTATTAACATGTTTGTAGTTTAAAATGTCTGTTTGAAGAGATTATGTGAAAGCTTGGCCTGCACTCAAAGCACATAAGATCTTAAGGATTCAACAAAACAGACTTCACCCTATTCCAGTCACATTGCTAACCAGTAGCTCCAGGCAGGTCACGGTACTAGGATTAGTGCAAAACTTTGTAAAAATTCCACTTGTCTGTAAAGGAGGGGGCTGCAAGGTTTTTCAGGTATGTGCGAGTAGGTGGGTAGATACTGTGAGGCAAAGGGATACGGATGCCGCTGCGATGGACCGCTGCAATTCGTCATGCCTCCACCCAGTTTTACAAGGAGTGGCGCTCTCACGTTGCACGTGGTCCTCTCGTATTGCATGCTGCCCATGAGGAGAACACCTGGGGCTTGTGTCTAAAACGGGGTCAAAGGTCAGGCACACTCACCCACGTCTAAGATATCCAAGTAGATGACATCAGATGTTGCAGTTCCGAGTTGGTTAGATGCCTCCACCCATATCTCGTAGGGCGTGAAGAGGGCGAGGTCGCGGGGGATGTAGCATGTGTACGGCTCTCCCGCGTTGTAGTCCTCACACTCCTTTTCTCGTCCATACCACCTACACGTGAGCAAACACGGTTTATTTTCTAAAAGGTTCCAATAACTTGTTGGACACTGTACATTCGTAGTGATACGGCTGTGATCTATTGTGGGTTCCCTATGTGAAGGCTTTTTTTTTACATTTTTTTTTATAAAGCCAATGGAAGAACCAATCATTTAGTGTCAAATGTGGGAATGGTTCCTTAATTCTGGATTATTACTTCAGGTTTGGGAATGGGGAAATGAAAATTGCTGTGCCTGGAATCTGCATTCCATCTGCTCACTGGGCATGAAAGCCAATGTTCATTAAAAAAACAAAAAATAAATATAAATATACAAATAACAAAATGCAAAAGAAAATACTAACAAAAATGTTAAGTAATTAGAAGTAATTGTTTTCATCAGTCTTTCGCCCTGACAAAAAAATTAAAAAAGAAAAGAAAAGTACAATATATGGCATGTGCCCATCAGAAGGAATTAGGAATTATCCACTGTCCTCCAGTGAATAGGCATGTGGGAACATGAAATATACAAACAAGATAAGGCGTGAATTTGAGAAGAGGCATTAACATGAGTGTGAATGACCTGTGGCACTGACCTGAGCTTATATTTGAGTGTGTATTTTGTCTTGATGAAGGTTTCTCCCTGGCCCCCAGGGGCCCATCTACAGGTGAGGTCTTTAGTGTTCCTGGACCAGCAGGTAAGATTCACAGGTTTCTCAGGAGGCACTAAAAACAGAAAAAAAAAAAGAGTTTTCACTGAGCTGTCAAAGTGAGTAAGTGGAAAGTGACTCATGCCTCTCATAACACCTAATTAAAGATGCACTAATTATACTTGATGATTTCCACTACATACAACACCAAATTCTGTACTGTAGATAGTATGGAAAATCACTTAAAAGCTTGATGTTCAGAATTTCAGAAAATAATCAGTTGGTTTTAAGTCAACATGAACAGTGTTTGAAACCCATTTTTACTTTTGAAGGACGAATCTTGATTTTATTCAGTTGGTAAAGATACACATTTATATTTCATATAAATATCTTACATTATATTTAGTATTTTTTCGAACAAAAAAATGATATTTGTATATTATATATTTGATCTATTCTATATATTATTTTATACATAGATAATATTATAAATAAATAAAATTATCATGATTTTTACAAATATTTGCAGTTTAAACAAGTAAAAACAAGAAATGTGTCTCGACCATATCATTAGCATATTAGAATGATTTCTGAAGGATTGTGTGACACTAAAGACTGGAGTAATAATGCTGAAAATTCACCTTTGCATCACAGGAATAAATTACATTTTAAAATTCATCAAAATAAAGGAGTTATTTTAAATTGTAATAATATTTCACAATATTACTGTTTTCTCTACTCTATTTTTTATCAAATAAACTCAAAGCCTTGGTGAGCATAAGAGATTTAAAACGTCTCTTAAAAATAAGTCATTTCAAAAGAAAAGAATTTAATGAATGTTTAAATACTGCTTTTTTTGGAGTAATTCTGCACAGATGAATCATTCACAATAAGATATTAAGAAACGTGTATTAAGAAAGTAAATAGGGTCAATTTTGACTTTGTGTTGACTTTAAATATTTTCAATAATGGATGAGTGTCTTCAGCTGTCATCCTCATTTAAGTTCAGGAATGGGGCCAAGATTCCATTCAGCTGAGAACAAAAGACACTGCGTCTAAGTGTAAGACTGTGATTATATGAACCAAACCTTACAGTGGAGACCTCAGAGACATAGAGAGCTTGAGTCAACACAGTACTTCTCACACACACACACACACACCTCTCCATTTCTTGCTTTCAATCTTTTTTCCAAATGACCAGACACTCGCTTCCTTGACTTTGTCTCGCTCTCTCAATTTCCGCATTTGTGTGTGTGTGTGTGTGTCTGTGTTTGCAATTTTCCATACTGCCACCATTCCATGTAACTTGACAAATGCTGTACATTTGTTCTGTCATACGTGTCAGTCGAGGAAAGCGCCTATAATGGACCACACAGGTGCTAAAAGCATAACAGTGGAACAGATAGCTATCTTAAGGGGCTTAAACAACTCTCGAGTTCATTGGCGGACAGGCAGAAAACATTAAATACTGCAACAACTGTGGGCCAGTGGCAGGGGGTCAAATCATAAAGACCGTCTAATACTTCTAGGTCTGACCTATATTCCCCAAGGCTCCAAGCTTACCCACAAAATCCATTTAATTATATTTAAGTTGGACAGCCTTCACAATCGCCAATTAAACACACTCCGCAGTAAATGCGAACAATATGGTAGACAAGACTCACTGCCAACATAGATGCAGGAGCCGGCCAGCACATGACCCCCGCTGTTATGGCACACAAGGTTGTCTCCGGAGCGTTGGCGGGACCCCGAGAGCCGCGGGAGGGTGACACTGAGCACGGTGGGGCTCAAAACGCTGTAGGTGCTGCTGGGAAGACGCTTCCCGTTTAGTGTCCAGTAGAGTGAGCCTGCATGAACGCCGTGGTCTGGATTCACTGAGCATGTGGCTGTCAGGCTGGAGCCGATGGGAAGGGCAGGGTCTTGAGGGTAGATTGTAGCCACCTCTGAGGGAGAGCGAGATATAGCAGGTTAGAGCTGGAAAGAGGCAGCACGGTTATTATAGGCTGTCTGGTTATGGGTGAGTTCAAATTATATGATGTTGAAGGAGGAGACCGACCGACCTTATGACTAACACATCAAAAAGGTTGAAAGTGACAGCCTAAATCAGAGCAATGTGGGATATGCAAGATGATCACAAAAGGAGATGATATCCATTTACTATGAAAGGGAATACTTGCAGTCAGATGGTTCGTCTTCATCTGACCGTACTTTTACCTATTAGATTGACTAACTAACTGAATAAATAAATAAATGCACTTAAAATAAATCAATGAACATTAATTATATAATTTGCACATGAAATATTGGTTTGAGATTTTTGTATTATGTGAGAAAAATATATGAAACTTGCACAGCGTTAAAAATAGAGCTTGCACGATTCAATGTTTAAATAATACAGTTTAGCGATCATTAAAAAATGATTTGGCCATAGAAAGCTGCGATTGACCAATAACAATCAAATATTCCAGATAGCTGCGTAATTGTACATTTTGTGTACAATTACGTTTCAGATGTTCAGAAGACATCTATCACTGCGCTGAATGATCCCAAACAATCAGCATAATAAAAAACTCACACACAATTATAATTTTGGAAACCCTGCTTGAGTTCATTATCACCCTCGTAATGTGACAGTGGAATCCCTCAAAAAAAAAAAAAGTGTTAATTCAACACAATTGGGTAATGGATGTGATGAGTGAACTGCCGTGTGATTACATGTAATTACATCAAGATGGATAGATAGACTAACCTTAAAAGAGAGATTACATATTCAGCACACATTCAGAGTGAAATCTTCTCTCCGTATCAAAGGGGAAAGATACAAATCATTCCTTTTATCTTATAACACTAATGAAACAGGATCTTTATAGGGCTTGTATCACTGCTAAATTGTCTTCAAAAGGTTTGTTTCATTTAAGTAGATTACAAAATTCTGACTCGAAAACATTTCACTTCAAACTGTTTAATGACAGTAGCAATTACAAGTATTTATTGCAGGTGTCTGAATAGGAAATGAGCAGTAAGATATTTGGTTTCAGATCAGAAGATCTCATGAGGTAATCCTGTAGTCCTGTCATCACTAAAACTCAGTAAAGCTTGGATGCACATCTTACCGCTGAGACGGTGAACAGCGGGACCACCCTTTGGACATTCCTGCCCGTGTGTCAAACCGCAATGATCTTTTAAAAGGTTACTTCTGTCTACACATTTTTTTTTTCTTCTTTTAACTCTGTTTATATTTCACTGAGGCCCAGAAAAAGTCAGCCTGACGTTTTTGCGTTTAATGTTGAACTGTATAGAGGAGAGGGATGTGTAGTCTACCATCATCAGTGGCTGTAATGCACTTCACTTTCTTAATTCCCTGCCTGGCAGTGAGGGTGTGAATGAGGCAATACTTCATTAGATGTAATTACTCTCAAGCTTCCCCTCCACCAACACCTGCGAATGTCACGTAAGGGGAATGTGCTAAACGCTTGCATTGTAAATGTATTTCTCAATAGCTATTAATAATTTAGCCCTTTGTTATTTACAACGCAATTATGCCCTTTGATCCTGATACATTGTTCTCTGCGATTCATTAAAAGCAAATTAAACTTTCACAAGCACCTATATTTCACCAACAACGAAAAAAGCTATGAACAGAACTAATCATCTCGGTGTTGATTTGAGGTGAACCTTTTCTTGCAGGCACATATGTTTTATAAAAACAAGCTTAGGAAACATGATGTCAGGGTTTTATTGTGGTTCATAAGGCTGAACCCTCCCCTCCATGTGTTAAATTAAATATGTATTCTCTGACCTTTTGAAATTTCAACCCCTAGCAGACTTTTTTAATATAGTGCAATATTTTGCACCGATATAGATACCATTAGTTGGCCAATTTGTAAACCAAGCAGTTTAAAACAACAGCTTTCCAATTTAGTATCCATTTAATGCTGTTCTCTAAAAATTATGACATTAATTAAAAATATGTAAAAAATGTAATTCATACAAAAATTACCCGAATACACATCTTCTACAATAAACATGTTTCCAGTTTATAGGTTACAAATTAACTCAGTTAGAATTAAGATAATTTTGACATTTTTGCAGGGCTTAACGTCTTAAGGTAGTGTACCTTTCTACACTAAAGACTGTAAAAAGAAATATTGTAAAAGATTGTAACCAATATTTAAATACCCAATTTTGTTGTGATCATGTGACAATAAAACAATGTTTTGTTAAAAAAAAGTTTTTTTTTTTTTTAAATGCAGCGATACAATAAAAAGTTCTAAAAAGTTAATTACAAGAACATGGTACATCCTCATTTGTTATTTATCTATACACAAAAAAATATTGTGCTTAATTCGCAGATGCTGGACACCTACTTTTTATTTTATTTTATTATCATTGTAGCCTACGTGACATTAAAAATACCTTAACATTAAAAAACTTAAAATAAAGTTACTATTCTATTCAAACTATTATATTTACCAATATAAATTCAATATTGAACGCGCCAAGTCCCCAAAATCCCATTCGATGAAGAAGGTACGTAAGAACACATGTAACACACACATAGAGAGCTATTAAATGTACTCACGGGTGGAAGACGACAACACGCCGGCAGCACAGAGCAGCAAAAACAATGGCCAGATCATCTTATGACAAATGTTCGCTTTCTTTCTTTTAGGACAAGAGAGTCTTATTGGTCTATGCAGGAATATTTGATCCACGCATGCCACACCGAGTCCAGCTCCAGTGCACCCGAACAGTTGATCCCAGCGTCAGTTCCTGAGCTGCGGGCGTCTCGCGGATATTCCAGAAGACTGAACTTTAAAGAATATCCGCTAAATGTTCTGTTAATGCGACGGTGCATTCGTCCTCTTCATTTACTTTTGGCATCGTTTACCGTGCTGAGGCTCTCCACTGCTAGGAAACATCCAAGTTTATACTTTGCAAGCTCCTCCCATGTCTTCCCACACAGTTCCAAGTCATTTTTGCCTCTTTCGTTTTATTCCTCCCTTCCTTCTGTCTGTGCCCTCCTCTTGTTTCCCTTTCCTCGTGAATCCCGAAGCTTCAGCCTACCTGTGGGTCAGAACAATCTCTTAATGGGAAGTCTTTACAAGCCCTTTTATGGATAGTCACTTAAAGCCGAGTAATTACATTCTGTGTTAATTGACTGCAGGAATAAAAGTTTAACTTGCCGTCTACACTTTGTCTCAGAGTCAGACCATGCATGTTTGTCTGACATACTATCTGTAATATGAATATTATATTTTTATTTGAACAGAACTGAATAAAGGTAGATAATATGACCCTAAAACGAGAGAAAAATAATAATTTCGTTTCTATATTCCATATGCTCAAATGTTCTATGGAATATAAAAAGAAAAACTGTTTCTAGGCTACATTTTATATAGTTTTACAATTGTTCTGATATGGGAAAAAATGCAATAACAATTCTGTAAATATAATTATATATAGGTATAAATGTAATGAAATTATAATTAAAGTAGTGCTGTCAAATTGATTAATCACATCTATAAAAGTTTGTTTATATTATATATGTGCGTAGGCTATATATATATATATATATATATATATAATATATGTGTGTATAAATATACACACACAGCTACATAATATATATATATATATATATATATACACACACACACACATTATATAAACACTTTTATGTTAGATACAATTAATCACGATTAATCAATTTGACAGCACTACATTAAATATAATTATATAGAGAAATAATTATAACGGCAATAAAAAACAATATTTCATTAACATCTGGGCAATCGGAAAATGTGAAATAAACTGAATTAAATAGAATTATTTAAGACAATAAGTTTCCAAAAACAAATTTTTTTTGATAAAACTGTGCATTTCTCTCCTTTTCTTTTGTCTGTACAAAGTTTAAATCAATGGAAAATGCATGTCAATTCAATACCAACGCCTCAAAGTTGTCATGACTAATGTTTGAGTAATGGTGGTTATGAGCAGTTGGAGATGTGGTCCTAGTCATTGAGTCACTCATTCGGTGACAATGTATATTTTGAAACAATAACCATGACAGTAAGTTCGCCCGTGGGTCAGCAAGCCACAATGCAGTGCTTTATTCTATTGTCGAAAAAACGCTTGTTAAAGCAGGGTTTACCGTTAGTTCCACGCTGGTTCTGTCTCGTAAATGAGTGAGTGGACTTCCTTTCCAGTTATCACCATACAATGCTATAACAAGAGGGATGTCATCCAAAGTCTATGAATGAATGGGGACAAAGACCATTCATCTAACAGAGCTGGAGTCTCAAGAGAGAGCTCCCACCACATTCATTAATTCTGCCCTTATCCTATAACTTCATGCTTATGTCTTCTAAACAGTTATTTAAAAGATCTGCACTTCGAAACACCATGTTCCTAAATATAATCTACACTTCCAAACAGTTTACTCATGCATCATGCCTATGAGTAATGCATAAGAGTCCATGCATGCTTAAGAATGTTATGTCATATAAATAGCGCACCTCAGGAAATGTACATTTACAAAGCATGATGATGTAATCACAACAACCTCAGCAGGCTTGAGATAAATGAAAGCCGTACAAACAGATTAACAAGATATAATTATCCGTGAATGAAGTAGCTGTTGCTGGGAAATACATGACTATTATTGGATGTGGTCATTTTACACAGAAATAAGCTCCAGATTTCAAAGGAAATGGTCTTACGATCATCTGCCTCAGATCTTTTGAGTCTTTAGGAATATAATCCAGTCCATTAAACGACTTTGGATCAACTTGAAGGGCGAGAGTGATTATACTTTTCACTAAATCCTAAAAGATGGGGAAATAATCCAAAACATTAGCTATGCAGAACAACTACAGGAGAGGAAGAAAAGGAGTAATTGAGTGATGTGTTAAAAGAGTTCTGCTTTGGAGACAGAACAACAAAGATAGTTAGAAACAGAAAAGCAAACAAGAACTTCCTCCAGGCAAATGAGTTACAACATAAATCTCTCGGCCAATTTACTGACTGCATCTGATTGGACACATACCCGGCTAGGTGATGCCTATCCAGACCAGGACATGACTTACACTTCAAGGAATTGTCTGTATCTAAGAGGACATTTATCCTCCAGAAGCCTGCTCCAAGACAGCACAACACACCATAATGAGACAGGGAAGCATTGATTACCGGGACCCTGTGATTTAGTGGGTGAGCTCTGGCATGTGGAACAAATTATCCCACCATAAAGATTTCAGGGGGAATTCTCTTCGGGACACAGGCTTTGACTCGCGGCATTCAAGCCGAGTGTGAAAGTATTGGCTGCTTTGTTTTGAAGCCCTCCGAGGAACCCAAATTGGACATGCAGTAATATAATGATGATTACCCAATGGGGGGTAAACCTTAGTCCAACACACCTCAGCATTTTATGTCCAATCAACTTGGCCGACACAGAAATCCTCTTAAAAATGTCTGGGAAGCTGGGAGAGGCTCCAGCTCTGCGAAACATGTGCTGAAATCACTGTAAATCAGGCAATTTCCTCTTAATACACAGAGACAGTCACTGACCCCAGCGGTCCAATCCTCACTGATTGGGAGAAAATGTTTGTTTGAAGTAGGGTCAAAGCCTTTCCAGACTCGCCTAAGCTTTGTTTACATTGTAATGTATGTTATAATGTATTATTATTTTTCTAAAGAACAGATAAATGCGAATTGACATGGAATCAAGTCAAAGAAATACAAATCAGACCATCATTTCTGACAGATACCCCAGTTTCTAAAGCCAGGGAAGCACCTTTGGCAAGCCCCCCCCCCCCCCGCCCCGAATAATGCATGACAGATGTATATCAACCATACACTCGGTGATGGCAAGATCTAGCAAATGTGTAGCCGAAAATCCCATGGGACACAGAGTTGTTAACTTGCTCTTTCTCCTCATTCCATCTGGATTCAATGTGCTGGGTGAAATGCATCGACAATCAAAAAAGAAGAACATTTCCCCCTTCATTCTCTTTTTTTTTGCCAATTTTTTATTCAATCCCCATAAACCATACTTACTCCCTATATCCTCTTACTCAAACGGGTTATGCAAATCCTGCATATTTATAGCCGTATATTTGTACTACTGTACCTCAAGTAAAAATATTTGGGGAATGTTTTGTTGTTCAATTTAAATACATGACTCAAAGCCCTAAAATATCTCAACGCACCCAGGGCTTTTGATTTGATTAAGAAAATAGAGCTAGATGAAAACTAGATTTGAAAGTCAATGCATTATATAAACATATAGGTTATATATAAACAAAACATAAACATAAACAAATGATAGATTAAACAATATGTGATCATTTACATGCTCTAATTGTTCTGCCAAAAGATGCTGTTCAAATTTTTATTTATACATGATGATGCTCAATACTTTTGTTTTGTACTGTCTTAAATATTATGGTGAGCTATTTGGAAGTATAACAACATGCAAAGAACACAAGTCCCACTGCATAAATAAAACAAATCTCTCGCCAATTGAGCTGCGTGTCATTCAGAGGCAACCATTAGAGGGAGCACAAACACAGTCTATTTAACTCAATCCAGAATTATATAACATTTATAATGAAATCTCTAAAGTTGTCAGGCCATGCATGCAAATCATCATAAAACACGTACAAATTGTTATTTAGTCAATTTTCACTTGCAATTTTTTTTAAATGAGCAATAGCATTTCAGTTCATTGTTATTGTTTTTTTGTGTTGAATAATCAATCTACAAATTGCTTTAATACACATTACCAATGCATCTTTGAAGCAATCAGACACGATGGGTTTTATATGATAAATATAATTATAATATATGAATATATGATAGATGTAATTAAATAGAGAAACAAGTAGGGAGGGTTGCATAATGGGATGGGGGCTGTCTGGAAAAGTGCTGTGGATGCAGGGTCATCAGTCTATCTCATGTTCTTCTGAACTGCTGTGTCATTGTGCTGTTTGGCATTTTCTTTATTCTCTTGGCAGTAAATGAGCACACCTGAGGTCTTGCACGCATGACAAGAAAGTCGTTTGCATATTATGCAGGACAAAGTCTATCTTGTGCAATTTGAAAGAACACAAAATAACAATTGCACCTGTCCTCAATACTAAATGTTAATATTTCATTGTGATTCAAAACAGTGTTACCAAAGCTTGCATTAAAAGGTGGCAGATAAGTGCTGGATTATTTATTAGAATTATCATAGCAATCATATAATTATCATAATAAATTGATTAAATGTTAAATGTTCTGATAATGAACTGATAAATAAGAATTCGATGCTATTGCTGCCATAATATAATGCTTTGCATATGTGCCTGATCTTTCTAACAGTAATCTTTGCTGTCCTTTGTTGGAACATTATTTGCTCTTGCACCTCCTGCTCATGGTGGAATTAGCATGTTCCTGCTTCAATGACTTCCTTAAGGCCATGACACGGCGAGAATCAGCTAAACAAACCTCACAAATTCTGCTAAGGTCAAAGGCCTGGGTGTAACCCAACAAGGAATATGATCTTTGGGAAGCCTTGCAGGAATACTGTAAAACAATCTGCTATCTGCCAGAGATCCATAAAATCTGATATAGGCCGATGTAATTTATATATAAAAACAACACTCTTAATATGAGGGATGTAAAAAAAAAACATTCTACAAATAATCTCACACGCAGGACCATTATCCAGCTAATATAATAACGTTGAGTAAATTTGTTGTGCATATAAGCAACAATTTAATTAAGTTAACAGTCGTTTCTGTTAAACATTTTTTCAGTTTTAATATTGGCATTTTACTGCACAGCTTTCTGTCAACATTGTTCACTACTTTTGAGGGGTCTGAAGTTCCCTGGTTAAAATGTGGATTAGCTTGTTCGTTATTGTGGAATGCCACTCACCATATATTCTGACTCACTTAAAGCCTTAGGGACAGTTACAATCTCAACAAGCCCAAGCAAATACACTGCAAATACAAATTTCATCTAGGATTAGGAAGAGGGTTTCCCAGTGGGTGTCTGTTTGCTTTTTACATAACAACCTTAAGAATTCTTGGCAACGAACTTGTCAATATTTTTCCATACCGTGACGGTGAAGCACTCAGACTCAGAAATGGATTACCTGAGACGAGTAATCAAATGACAAATGAGATCAACTGACAGTCCTCGTCCTCGATATCTTTGCTTTCGGTTTGTCATTCAACCTCCATTAGGTCTCGTTCAGTTGAATAGAGGAGTTGCACAGTCATGCTGATGTCAATGGCAGGCACGTGTGTTTGGTGAGCTGCCAGCGGGAGCGCGCTAGAGTGTGTGCACGAGCCTCCTTTACCAGTCATTCTTCGCTGTGTGTTTAGAAGGCAGGCGCGCGAGCGTGAGTGTGAGCGCGCGTTTCACCTCACACAGGCAGTTGACAGCTGGAAGGCGGTGGAGCTTCGCGGCACAGCAAACTTTCGTTTTTTTCGTGTGGGCTTTGCTTTGACGTTTTACGCGCCAGCTACAGGAACATTCTGTTCGTGAGTGCGCGCGGAGAGCATTCACCTCTTCATTTATTAATTTCTTTTGTTTTATTTTATCAGCATCATTCTTTAAATAAAGCATATATGCTGCCAGTACGTAAGTGGATAACTGTCGCCGGTTCCTGATACAAGGTGAGTGTTTTTAGCGGGTGTAACTTAGATAAAGAATTGCGTTTGGTGTCGATAAAGACCTGCACGCACTTGACACGGGGCTAAGTTTGTTAGCTAAGTTAATTAACTTAGTTAGTTTTTTTTTTTCTCGTCGTATCAACACAATTTTATCAGGGGTGCGATAGCCCACGGTGGGATGATGTCACATTCGTTAAAATCTCGGATTACTGTTTCATGTTTTTCCCCAAAGGAAAGTGCTGACAAAGTAGTTTTGTTCTTAATAATGCAATATCACACACGAGGATGTTACTGTAGTAGCACTGTTGGCAAATATCCGGGGTACTGACATTTACTACTACAGCTGCAGCATGATTGCTAGTATAATATTATAGAGTAGTTAAAAAATATCGAGTAACTTATCACACAAAGTTTGGCGAGTTAGTTCGTACATTTCTTTTCAGCCAAAAGAAAATAGTTCCGAAATAAGCCAAAGCGTCAAGCTTTGGGTCTCGCCAACGAACATGCTAAAACCCGGACTGGTCAGGCGTATATGAGTAAAGAGGGGCGACCCCTCCCACGCTCGAAGCGTTTTGTAATCACTGGGCTTTGAGTCTATTCCGGGTTTTCTATATAATGTCATGCTACTTGCACGAGAATCCCATTCCAAGCGGTTGTGGAGTATACATTTCATTTCAGTTAGTGTTTTTACGCATTTTTACCTTTATTCCAAAATAATAACTAAAGGCAATAAGAATTAACAATATATATTATTTGTGAACACATTTTTTAGCTTTTCTTTTTAATAGTCAACTTATTTTCAGCAGTCATCAAGCTTGTACACTGGCCACTAACCAAGCAGATTGCTCACTAAACCCCTTTTTTTTACTAGTAAGAATGCAATTACAGAGCTCTCTAATTCAATTTTTACTAGTAAAAAAACTAATTAAAGATATGTATAATTGCAGAGCTCTGTAATTTAATTAAAGAGCTCTGCAATTGCATTCTTACTAATAACAACTGAATTAGAGAGCTCTCTAATTGTAATTGTTACTAGTAATAATTGAATTGGAGAGCTCTCTAATTGTAATTCTTACTAGTAATTAAAAATGAATGGAAGTCAATGGAGACATACGCTCACCTAAAGGATTGTTAGGAACACCTGTTCAATTTCTCATTAATGCAATTATCTAATCAACCAATCACATGGCAGTTGCTTCAATGCATTTAGGGGTGTGGTCCTGGTCAAGACAATCTCCTGAACTCCAAACTGAATGTCAGAATGGGAAAGAAAGGTGATTTAAGCAATTTTGAGCGTGGCATGGTTGTTGGTGCCAGACGGGCCGGTCTGAGTATTTCACAATCTGCTCAGTTACTGGGATTTTCACGCACAACCATTTCTAGGGTTTACAAAGAATGGTGTGAAAAGGGAGTCGGCAGTCCTGTGGGCGAGAATGCCTTGTTGATGCTAGAGGTCAGAGGATAATGGGCCGACTGATTCAAGCTGATAGAAGAGCAACTTTGACTGAAATAACCACTCGTTACAACCGAGGTATGCAGCAAAGCATTTGTGAAGCCACAACACGCACAACCTTGAGGCGGATGGGCTACAACAGCAGAAGACCCCACCGGGTACCACTCATCTCCACTACAAATAGGAAAAAGAGGCTACAATTTGCAAGAGCTCACCAAAATTGGACAGTTGAAGACTGGAAAAATGTTGCCTGGTCTGATGAGTCTCGATTTCTGTTGAGACATTCAGATGGTAGAGTCAGAATTTGGCGTAAACAGAATGAGAACATGGATCCATCATGCCTTGTTACCACTGTGCAGGCTGGTGGTGTAATGGTGTGGGGGATGTTTTCTTGGCACACTTTAGGCCCCTTAGTGCCAATTGGGCATCGTTTAAATGCCACGGCCTACCTGAGCATTATTTCTGACCATGTCCATCCCTTTATGGCCACCATGTACCCATCCTCTGATGGCTACTTCCAGCAGGATAATGCACCATGTCACAAAGCTCGAATCATTTCAAATTGGTTTCTTGAACATGACAATGAGTTCACTGTACTAAAATGGCCCCCACAGTCACCAGATCTCAACCCAACAGAGCATCTTTGGGATGTGGTGGAACGGGAGCTTCGTGCCCTGGATGTGCATCCCACAAATCTCCATCAACTGCAAGATGCTATCCTATCAATATGGGCCAACATTTCTAAAGAATGCTTTCAGCACCTTGTTGAATCAATGCCACGTAGAATTAAGGCAGTTCTGAAGGCGAAAGGGGGTCAAACATAGTATTGGTATGGTGTTCCTAATAATCCTTTAGGTGAGTGTATGTCTTGTAAAAATTCATTTGTAGAGCTCTCTAATTGGAATTGTTACTAGTAAGAATTGAATTAGATAGCTCTGTAATTGTAATTCTTACTAGCAATAATTTAATTAGAGAGCTCTCTAATTTAATTCTTACTAGTAAAAATGCAATTACGACGAGTAACGCTGTGAACAATTTAAGCTAAAACGGCTTGCCATAAGCCTTCCCATTAACGTCATAATTGTCTTCATTCAGGCCGTGTCGAGAACGCGCAAGAAAAAAAGAGGTGGGATTTACTCACGAACCAATCATAACCGATCGTATCCAATCATAGCGCGATGGAATTGCCTCCTCTAACGTAGCGTTCCCCTATTCATTCTCAATAGGGAATGGCATTTATTCCCCATCAAACTCACCCCACACTTTGGGGGGTCTGTTAAAACTAAAAGGGCTCAGGGGAGGCAAGAGAGACGCAGCCTCATGCTGTAACTTTATATAGCCTAGTGATTTTTACAAAACATATTTGTTAAACAGGAAAATAAAGATTCAATGATGCAAACAGAATTAAATTATATAACACAGTTCTAAAAAGACAATAGTAAACAGTCATTCAGTTGAAATAAGTTCAGTGTTGATAAATTCTGGTTCAATAACTGTGTTGTAAAGTTAATCGATTATGGAATGAGATCAATTGAATTAATAGATAAAGACACTCTGGAGAAAACAGTGATGTCATCATCAGCTTAGTTCAGTTCTTAACCATTAGTATCAGTGCATTCCAGTCAATACTGCCAAATATTAAATAAGCAAGCCAAAAGGTGACCGTGGCAAGGAACTCGATGTTGACTGTTAATAAACCTTTTTAATAAACCTCAGTGCTTTGTGCACCTTTGTTTCATCATTATAACAACTCTATTTCCATTTGTGGAAGAAAACATCAACACACCGTTATGCTAGTATGTGTTGGCATGAAGCCCTACCTGTATTTATGACCTAATCATTAAATTGTTAATTTAACAAATTTGTTCAAAACAAATTGAATAACAACAGCACTCATACATTTTAATTTTAGCATCATATTTTTTATGCCTCTGTAGTCATTTACTTTTTATATATTATTTATTTACAAATAATAGCTAGAAGTTCTGTTAGGGATAAAGTACAGTTAGCTGGTCATTATTGCAAAAAAACAAAAACCTCTGACAGGGTGATCAGGACTTCATTAAACTATCCCGAAACTCTCTCACACTGACCCAGGGCCATCAGGCGATCCTTATTGTTGAGCCCTGAGCTAATTAAACTATCATTACTGTACTCATCTCTGAATCACACTGCAATGTATTCCTATAGTGTGTGTGTTTGTGTGTGAGTATGTCCGACTCTTTCCGAGTTAACTAATAGATCACAATCATTATGCAAAAAGTGCAGTGTATGTACTTAGAAACTTCATCTGAACAAAGGCTTTCCCATCAGCCTGATTCTAGGTCAGTTATCACCACCCTACCATGCACCCAGTGTCTTTATGATTCACAGGTTTCCTCATAGTCATGAACACGTTCCAGACTGCTCATAGACTGACTGGCTCTTTATCAGAGCAAAGGAGATGTGTCATGGTGCAGTTATTAATGAAGTGTTTTGTGCACTCAATAACCTCAGCTATATAACTGTGACACAATGGAACTTCGCTCTCCCTCCCTACCTCCCTCCCTCTCTCTCTACCTCTCCCTCCCTACCTCTCTCTCTGCTTCTCTCTCTCTCTCTCTCTCTCTCTCTCTCTCTCTCTCTCTCTCTCTCTCTCTCTCTCTCTCTCTCTCTCTCTCTCTCTCTCTCTCTCTCTCTCTCTCTCTCTCTCTCTAAGTGATTAGTTCAGACTTGTTGCAAACCGCTCTCATGCGCGCTCCACGTGTTTCCATGTGTTGGTAGAGTTTATTCTCATGAATTATGTGGAGAAAAGCCACTCAATCACCACTCCAAAGTATCGCATAAGCCTATACCTCACTTTTTGTGGTTCAACTTTGCTTTTTAAACCGGAAGAATGAAATAGCTCAGAAAATGAAACACTTCCCCCCTTAATAATAAAGATAGAGTGTAATTGTTGTTTTTATGGATGTGTAACCGGTACATATCTGTTGACATCTCAAAAAATGAGTTTTAGGGTTTTATGACTTTTAACTTTTATGACCTTTAAAGGGATAGTTAAATTATGATAATGTGATTATGCATATAATCTGAGCCATAACTGCAGTAAAATGCATGTTTTAATTGCAATATGTGTGTATATGCTTTAATTGCATTTCTTGCAATCTAGCCAAAGTGCGCACTAGTACGTGTGAACATGAAAAACCCACACAGATAAGGGCAAACATAAGCAAAATAAACAAATTAATTAATACAAAAATTATTATATTACATAATAAATTAGGTGGAGTGAGGTGTATTTTCAGGCAATTTGAAAAATATATATATATTTCGCATAACTGCAATGGGAACAGTTTTTTTCGCATTTACAGGTCACCTGGCGTAGTCACATGCTCATTCTTTAAAGATGGCATGGTATGTTTGGACAGAAGATGAGACAGAGTTCTTTATTAAACTCATAAAAGATAAAAGAATTACAGGAGTTCCTCTGTGAAATCACATGCGTGATTTTACAGAGGAACTCCTGTAATAACCTCCCAGAAACACCTCATACGTTGCCACTCCCAAGTATAAAGGGATTTCCTTGCCATTAATGCTTGGATAACACGCCAATGTCTCCTTTGATGAAAAATAATGGCTAGTGTGGTGGCTGCCATATACATAAACCTACCAATATCTGTCGCCATGATTTTTGGAATGACTTATTGCGTAAAATTGCATTTTAGTCTCGTAACATCGGTTAATGGAAATAAACAATGGTATATCTATAGTGAATAATCAAAGTAGCATTGAAAAGTAGGACTGAAAAATCTTGCCCATGTCATGTAAACTTATACTAATTCCTCACTCTGACTATTGGTGTACATGTAAACGTAGCCATTGAATCGAAAGTGCTGTGTAAAGGTTCTTCATAAATATTCCACAGACACAGCATACAGGTTTCGAATGACATTGAGGGTAGGCAAATAATGATTATTCCTTTAATTGCATACAGCACATCATGGTAGTTAACCAGGACAAAAGTTCACTTGGCAGCACCTACCAGAAAAGTTCCAGAGCTTTTCACTTTCTGTTCTATTATTTTTCAAATAACCTGACACTCGAGTTAATGGTTAATCCCACCAGAGCCATGGAGCTAATGTGCATGGCTCAGCATGTTAAAGTTCTCTTTAAAGTCCGGCTTTGCAGTATGGCATGTGGGAGTATGACACAATGAGCTTTTATGAGGGATGGAGGCCACGACTGAAGGAGCTCTCTTAGTTCCAAAAGAAGCCGTGGCTGGCAGCGTTGTCTTGTGATAAACTGTGCTTTAAGACAAATAAGTGTCTTCAACACTGAATAGTACAATAACAGCAACAACAGTAGCAAGTGTGGGACATTACATAACCCATAAAAAAAAAAAAAGTTTCTGATGAACAACAACACCAAGACTGATAAACAACAGAGACTTTGGCCTTCACTCGAAAACCATGTTGGTGTGCACAAAGGTCTTTTGATACCCAACTATTTCAGTTGTGCCACAAGCATGGTTTTGGAAGTCCTGTCTCTATTATGCAGGAAATCACATGTTTCGTCTGTGAACAAGGGAGTGGCTTTGCTGTTTACTTTTTTTTTTTTTTGTCTACTTGACATCCGTCAAGGAATAGGGAAGTGAAACATGATTCAGCCAAGTCTGTGCAACTGTTAACATAGACTGTAATTAAAGACAGTTTCTTGTAAATATTGTTATGATAGAAATGGGCTCTTCAGGATTTACGTAAAGCTGCCATTGTATTCCTTTTAAATTGCTTATTGCATGTTGTGTTTGTTTAGTTTTATATCCAAGATATCTTCCTCAATCATCTTTGGCTATATTCAATTATGCAATAAATTCAATAAAAAAATTTTTTGTGTTTTTTTTTTACAGGGTGAAAAGAGCACAATCCATCTCAGAGGACAATAATCTTTTGGAAGAAAAGTATATTGCATTTTTAATGCGTATGCTTCAAATAATTTAAGATAACTTTGCGTGTACATCCTCTAGTCTAGAGGATAAAATGACTTTTTACCTCGTCTATAAAGACAAAAAGCAGCATTTGTCTGATTTAAAGGAAGTGATGATATAATATCTTTTTATTATATACTGTGAATATTTCAACAATGCCAACTTGGCTTGATACAGAATCTTTGTATGGTGGACTTCTAACCAGGCAGAAGAAACATGGCTCTCTATCCCTAAGCGATCATCAGTTGTGCCTATTTTTCTTCATGACACGTGGATGGATATAGATATTTTGTCACTGCAGTCACCATCCGTTTCCTACATATATCAGTGACATTCTAGGTCTCAGAGAATGAACTGTCCAAGAAAGAAGAGGCCCATTAAAGATGAGGATTTCTCTGCCATCGTGGTGCCCTCCATGAGGGGTCATGGTTACTTGGATTACACGGTTGAAAGTCATCCCTCTAGAGCCATGCAGGTCATGGATGAGTTCCGGCATCATGAATTGCTCTGTGATCTGGTTCTACATGTGATGTACAAGGACAAGATAGTGGATTTTAAGGTGAGGTTTACAGTGGTCAGTCCTTAAAGGTGCACTAGCTGAAAAAGCCTAAAAGCCTAGCCTAGTCTGTTTTTTTTTAAAGAAAAAGCTGTCTTAAAAATGTCTCAATCAACTCCCTAGTTCAGTAGTCAGGGCACTGATCAAGGAGTCGGCCATTTTAAGGGCTGTCTCAATCCCAAAATCCTACCAGTGCACTCAAACGTTCGCTCCCTAAAAAGTCTCACAATGTACAGTTAAAACCAGGGAGCATCGATCCTCACTGTCTTCCCTTAACGGAAGTTCTGATGTGTGAAACATAAATCACGTGAGCCAACTCACTACACATAATGACATGCGATAGATGTTTTTTAAACCCTTATTTAATTAAATTTTGGTATTACATTGTTAGACAAGTTATAAACATAATCTAGCTAACATTTATGATTTATTTATGGCTGAAATGTTGCACGTATATGTAACAAGCATCATAATGTACTTTAAATAACATAAAAAAATAATCCCAGAAAGATATCAGTTCTGCTGTTGTTCATTAATACCAGTAGTGATGTGATACAATGAGGACGTTGTTATGTCGATGGAAATAGTCATGTGTCCCAATGTGTAGTGAGCCTGGATCCTTTCTGTCATTTTCAGTGCCCGAATTTGTGTACACGATATACTGATTCACGACCTAGGAAGCAAGGGAGCTGATTGAGACGCACCCTTATTCTACTAGTGTCATGAGATCTCCCATTGCAGCACAGTCTGTTCTAAGGTTTTTTTGTTTTAAAGGAGTTGAGGTTCACACACTTATCAATTGCATGATAGAAAACAATGTTAGCACAGTAGTTTTAGGTATTTCAGGATTTTATTTGGGGCTATTTTGGTTTCCCGGGTTTGAATCAACATCACAGGACTTTTTCCATACCATATACCAGTGCTCGTATACATCAGCAGTATCTTAATTAATCATAAGATTGAGTGGCCAACATTACATGAAAGCATTACATTATTGTTATAAAAAGGGCCTTTGTGTATTTATGTTATTATGAGCTTAAAAAATATATTTGTGCATTCTTCGTACTGTTATGCCTAAATTTACTTGCAGAATTGGTTTGTTTTGTGTTTTGTTTTTAATTTATTTAGACAAATAATATAGAAAGTCTATAGCATTAGCCATGTATTAACTATTGGCCTTAACACAGAATACAAAAAAAATACAAAACAAAAATAATTATTGGCTTATTGCATCAGAATTTTAATATCAATGCATCCCTAGTATAGATTAGTTGTTCTCTAATACTTTGTATAGTAAACTACATTGATTACTCTGTTTGGATTCCAAAAATGATATTCCAACTAGCAAATCAGGTCCAGCGTGTTTTAGTTTCTTTTTAATATGTTATGTCTCTGACACTGCAAATTACAGAGCACACAGATAAATTGTTCTCATTACAAGTGAAGAATTATGTTAGTACATGTTAAAGCATTTAATTGTAATTACAAGTACATGGCACATTCTGTACAGCTCAGGTTTCAGGTGTGTCCTGTCTGCTTCTTTTTTTCTTTTCTTTTTTACGCCAGACAGAATCTGCCTGAAGAAGACCCAGCAGGGTCGAAACGTTGCCTTTATATTAAATATGGGAGTTTAAAGCAGTGTTGCGGACATTACATTTTTTCACTTTAGTAAGTTTCTTTTGTCCTGCACCTGCCAGAAGGTGGGATGTGCACACAATTACTTTGATAAACAAGTGTCTACATTCCCCAGGTGCACAAACTGGTGCTGGCTGCCTGCAGTCCTTACTTCAAAGCCATGTTCACCAGTAACTTCAAGGAATGCCACGCCTCGGAGGTCACCCTGCGAGACGCGTGTCCTCAGGTCATCAGCCGCCTCATTGACTATGCCTACACCTCTCGCATTACAGTGGGCGAGAAGTGCGTTCTTCACGTCCTCTTGACAGCGATGCGCTATCAGATGGAAGAAGTGGCCAAAGCATGTTGCGATTTCCTCACAAAGAACCTGGAGCCGTCTAACGTCATAGGCATCTCGAGATTTGCAGAGGAGATCGGCTGCACCGAGCTGCACCTTCGCACAAGAGAGTATATCAACACTCACTTCAATGAGGTGCGTGCCCTGTAGACTCCGTTCACCGAAGTGTCAGTTAGCAGCAATCGATAGTTGCCACCTGCTGTGCTCTCTTAAGTAACTGTACTGAGCAATTGACCTGTAATAGTTAGTCTGTGAATGAATGAAGGCTGTAGAGAACAGCGCTGTGTACCTAATTGATTTGTCAATGGAACTCAGGTCTGCCTTGCAGATGGATATTGATTCGTATAAATTATCCAGCTGTCAAATGAATCATGCAATAAAGCAATAGTTAACCCAAAAACTATAATTAACCCAAAAATGCTCATGTCACTCCAACCTGTATTATTTTTCTTTCTTTATTACTTTGTTCTTAAACTCGAAAAGAGATGTTCAAGCTGCACTTTTCCATACAATGAAAGTAGATGGTGATTTATACAGTCAAGCTCAAATATTAAACGTAATGCATAAATGTATTTACCATGACAAAAGTATCATAAAAGTTGTCCACACGACCCATGCTGCTCATCTTCTGAAGCCAAGCAATAGCTACAAATAGAAAAAGCATGAAATTAAAGTCATTGTTGATTTATCCAATTCACATCTATTCAAAGAACTAGATGATAAGAGTTTATATATTGTTATTGTTTTTTAAACCGTCCTGTTCTTGCCATGAAAATGGCCTTTGGCGGCATAAAAAAGGATGTTTGGTGTCAATGATGTCAAACCTAGCACAATGTGTCTAAAGTCACCATTATTTTTTATTAAAAATAAGCATGAATGAGATTTGTGAGCTCCCTAATGATCAAATAATATTAATTTTGGTGCTGTTACATTAGCGAAATTTCTGTGAAATTTTGCTGGCAAAAAAGCTTCATTGTCTGTCGCCAATAGTATAGCGATGTATGAAGCACAGTTCTTACAGTAGTTACTTTGAAACCAAACAGCTTTCTGTTGGTCAACTTGGCAAATCTACATGACCAACTTGAACCCGTTGCGAAATCTATGTGGGGAATTCTTTCGCACTCATGCTAAATTCTCAATCATGTGGATGCTTATTGAAATGACTGCATCTATGATAAATGTGACTGCCCCTTTATGGAAAAAGATGAACATTCCTTTAATTTGTTCTTTTTTAATTTATTGTTCCTCTAATGTTTACATATTTACAAGTTTGTTATTGATATTTAAAAATATTTTCAAAGTCCATAAATACAAATTCAATAAGTCAGGACTTGTTCAGTATACATTTCAGATCTAACTATCCTCCATACTCATGTCACAGGTAACCAAAGAGGAGGAGTTCTTCAGTTTGTCCCATTGCCAGCTGCTAGAGTTGATCAGTCAGGACAGTCTAAAGGTGCTCTGCGAATCCGAGGTCTACAAGGCCTGCATTGACTGGGTCCGCTGGGATGCGGAGGGCCGGGCGCAGTACTTTCATGCCCTCCTCAACGCGGTCCACATCTATGCCCTGCCGCCCACATTCCTCAAAAGGCAACTGCAGTCCTGCCCCATCCTCAGCAAGGCCAACTCCTGCAAGGACTTCCTGTCCAAGATCTTCCAGGACATGGCTCTTCGAAAATCCCTGCCGCCCCCTCCTCATCGTGGGACGCAACTCATCTACATAGCGGGAGGGTACAGGCAACACTCTCTGGACTCTCTGGAAGCCTTCGACCCACGGAAGAATGTCTGGCTGAAGCTATCTGACATGGGATCTCCCTGTAGCGGGCTAGGGGCTTGCGTGTTGTTCGGGCTCATTTATACGGTCGGGGGACGGAATCTCTCTCTGCAGAACAACACGGAGTCTGGATTTTTGTCCTGCTACAACCCCATGACTAACCAGTGGACCCAGCTGGCTCCGCTCAACACGCCCAGAAACCGAGTGGGTGTCGGGGTCATTGACGGAAGCATTTATGCCGTAGGGGGTTCACATGCCTCTACACATCATAACAGCGTTGAGAGGTAAGGCTGGGGCAGGAAGAAAACAATTCAAAAAGGTTTTGTGTTGTCAAGGTTTTTTTTACGTTGTGGGGTTTTTCCCCTTTATATTATATTTCCTTTCTATTATACGTACGCTAGCGGAATCAAAACATTAGCACAGTGCAGAGTGACAGATTTAAACTTGGTTGACAAAGTTTTTATTACACCAAAGACTGAGTCGCGCACCTCCTGTCCGACAGAAGAACATTCACACAGAACGTGATAAAATCTTAGCAGAAAGGTTACAATGCACGCTACACTTGTGACACGTCGCTCATCAGCTACAGAAAGTGTTTTGACTTCTAGAACAATCTCCTTCCATCAGGGTGTAGAGATCAGTTTGCTCTGTTCTTTTCAGAGCAGTCACTCTTGACTAACAAGCTTCAGGCAAATCTGTTTCATAACGTACATTCCACGGCACAGAGTCAGGTTAGGCCTTTCAGAAGAAACTCATCTTCTCAATAAGTGTAATGATATGAATATTTTATATTTATTAGCCAATGGTGACAGATCAGGTAAGAGAGATTCATCAGCAACCTGAAACGAAAGTGCCATGTTGTTTGTTGAATACTGTGCCTCAATGTCACAAGTGAATCTGAATGGAAGGACTCCAATGTACTGTGAGAACTAAGAACTGGTTGTTATACAGTATTGAAAGGGTTATTGGGACTGTAAAAACACCTGCATAAGGAAGTGTCTACTTTGAACTAAACACATTATAATGATGAATGCATGAATTAGACTTAATTATCTTTAATTAGTCTTGTCTAAATAAGAACAACTTTGATACAAGTTACAAAACAATGTGGATATTATAATTTCTTCAGAAGTTTTGTACAAACTTCAAAATTACATTAATAACTAAATTATGGAAGACAAAATGAAGACATTGAGCTAACAACACTGCATAATCTATATATATATATATATATATATATATATATATATATATACTTATAGATAGATAGATAGATGGATAGATAGATAGAGAGCAATATAAGGAATTGGACAGAAGTCTCATGCTCACCAAGGCGACATTTATTTAATCAAAAGTACAGTAAAAACAGTAATATTGTGAAATTGTGAAAATATTGTACAATTTAAAATAATTGTTAATTCATAATCAGAAATCATTCTTAAAGGCTGATTTGATGCTCAAGAAACATTTCTCATTATCAATGTTAAAAACGGTTGTGCTGCTTAATATTCCCGTGGAAACCGTTATACATGTTCTTTTTCAGGAATCCTGAGCACACATTTGAAATTAATTTCTTTCTTTTTTTTTGGTAATATTATACACTATACACTTTCTGATCAATTCGATGCATCTTCGCTGAATTAAATTTCTTTAAAACAAATCATACTAACCCCAAACTGTAATGTGTATACAGTAAATAAACATCCATAAACAAGATATATTATGCCACAAGCAGAGAATGTAAAGTAAGTGGCATAAACCTCATTAACTTTGTCTTCATTTCTTATTTTTGCTATGGATTTGTGATATAATTTTCAAAAAGCATTTCTTGTAGACAACAGCTCAAGATTCATAACAGAGGCATGTGAGTCCTATTGAGGATCATTTAAATCCGAGCGAGCAGCTCAAAGCGGAAAGTTAATCTGTCCAGGAATGCAGGGAGAGAAAGTGCTTGTATTCTTTTTAAGAATTAGAGCTAGACACAAATTCAAACAATAAATGTCGATAGATCATCTACAATTTCAAAGATGAAAATGTGAAATTCAAGACTCAGTAATATATGTGCCTCTGTTGTGCTGGGAGACAGAAACTCTTGGGTCAGTAACAGTAGCTGTCTTCACAAGATTTTAAATGGAGATCTTGTATTGTTGGCAGGTTATATACAACCTCTTCTTGCTGAAGGCTGAATTTTAATTTGTGACATTCTGTTGCTGATATAACAGCTCATGGGAATTGCTTGCAATTATGATTGGTATTTGGCTCTGGATATCATTGTTGTAAACAATGGAATACTTGAAGTGATGAGATATTTACAGAGGATCTTTTAAATTGCCATTTCTAGGAAATCATATCCATGCATTATCTAAATTGGTTTGTAAGGATGTCTTGCTTATTGTTTTCACAGGTATGACCCAGAGACAAACCGCTGGACATTTGTGGCCCCTATGTCAGTAGCGCGACTGGGGGCCGGTGTCGTCATGTGTGGGGGGAGCCTGTATGTGGTGGGGGGGTTCGACGGGGACAACCGATGGAACACGGTGGAGCGCTATCAACCAGACACGAACACCTGGCAGCAAGTCGCACCTATGAACACAGTTCGGAGCGGCCTTGGTAAATATTCTGCACCATTTATCAAATTAATGGATTGGAACGGTTTTCTTTTATATGACATGTTAACCACAGTCATGTGATGTACTGCATGAATCGTGCCATTATATAAAAGTGACTAAAGGCAACAATAGGAAAATAAGAGAACAAATGACTAGATCAAATCTAATCAACAACATAATAAAACATCATATTCAGTGTTTGAAACTTTGCACTTGTCATGTTATTGCCTCCTTAAGACGAATCACTTTTTGTAAGTGACTTTTGATAAAACTATCCGCTAAACGAATAAATGTAATAATAAACCTGAATCAAACATAAGCTAAATAACATACAACTTTCTAAGCAAACAATTAATACACTATGTTTTCGTTCACAAGTTAATAAATAAAAAAAGATCAAACTATTTAAAAAATGTCCATGAAGGTGACTGGACTTCTAGGAATTCCTAGTTCCCAGAGTTGCTTGTCCCTGCAGCCTTGCACAACAATTCAGTATGTTATGTAATTGCTAAATCTGTGGCATAGTCATCAATGATTCATTTCAGAAGAGCTGAAGAATTACATGTGCAGTCAACATAAAGACATTTAAAGGGATAATTAATTTAGGAATGAAAATTCTTTCATCATTTATGCACCCTTATGTTGTTCCTAACTTGTATGTTTCTTTCTTCTGTGTAATAAAAAGGAGACATTTTAAAGAATGTTCACACTGCTTTCTTCCACGCAATCAATGTAGATGGGGACCAGGAACTGTCACGCTTCAAAAAAGCATCATAAAAGTAGTGCATACATTTTTAAGTTATACAAAGAAAATAATGCTTTGAAATTCTTCACAGACTCGGTCACCATTCACTTTCATTGTATGGCTGGAAGCTCCATACCAGAAAATACAGTACTCACAAATAAAAAAAGACCCCAAATTGACTTCATATGATGAAGTAAGCACTTGTTGGCATGTACTAAGCTGTTTGATTTGTGTTCTGTTTGTAGGGGTGGTGTGTATGGATAACTACCTCTATGCAGTTGGTGGCTACGATGGTCAAACCCAACTCAAAACGATGGAGAGATATAACATCGCTCGAGATGTGTGGGAACCCATGGCCTCAATGAACCACTGCCGCAGTGCACATGGAGTCACAGTCTACCAATGCAAGATATACGTGTTAGGTGAGCTGGATTGCTGGAAAGGAATGCATGCCATGAACTGATCAAATGTATACCTTGAATGCAGTGGCTAAAAGCATCTGCTTAATGCATAAATGTCAATAATCTTTCATATTATTCCATATCAGGTGGATTCAATCAAGGGGGTTTCTTGTCCAGTGTGGAGTGCTACTGTCCAGGCAGTAATGTATGGACGTTTGTAACAGATATGCCTGTTGGGCGCAGTGGAATGGGTGTTGCTGTAACCATGGAACCATGTCCTGGAATCCTGCCAGAGGATGAAGAGGATGAGGAGGAGATGTAATGTGGAAATTTGACCTGTGAACATGTGCCATGTTGAAGACAGCACATGCTGGATTTCCTTCAAATTTGTTTTTGCATGTGATGCCAATAAGAACATTTCCATGTCATTTTAGGTTAATTAAGTTTAATTTGATAAATCTCCATCCACTACAAAGCGTGTGTGATTTAGAGAAAGAAACATGGCTAATCACTGGACTAATGATCACTGTATCAGGACTAAAAGAATATGACTGAGAAACGCACAATCTTTTTGTCAAACTGCTGAACACGTAATTTTGTGAGCTTGTTCTAAAATGCTTTTCATGTCTGTAACTGCACTGTTTAATGTGCACACCTTATAAAACACTTAAATCTGATGAACGTTTGGCTTGGGGTTTGATTTTGCTTTGAATATGTTTCTGATAGCTTTCCTTTTTTTCGGGAGCGTTTGTAGTAAGTCAGGATAGATAATGCATTAAAAGGCTATTCTTACAGTTCTTAGAATAATTTGTAGTGTCTTCTAATACACCTTTAAATCAGTTCTCCTAAATAATTAAAAAAGTATAATTATGATTTCATGTTATAATGCTTTATATTCGTCATTGGGTTTAACCACGAACAGATAAATATGATTTTTAAAGATATCATAGATCTCAATTATGCATTAGAAATATCTTATATGTAGGGAACAGGCTTAATAAAAAGTGTTACCGTGTTTGCTTTTTACCACTAGGTGGAGGACTTCTACTTCCAGAGAGAACTTAGAGCCTGTCCCAATACTGGCACTTGCAGTCTTTGGACTTGACCACTTGTCTGCTTCCATGATGTATTTCCTGTATTTGGCCCAGGTGTTCAAGTGAGTGTGAAGTGTGTGTAAGAACTTTTGATCACCCAATGGGACACTTACTGTACATAGTGTCAATCAAATGTAATTGCGGTGCTTCTAATTAAGTTGTAAAAAGCAGTTGCAAACATTTTACATAATGCATTGCACATACTCAATAAAATGTGCAACTTTACATTTCACTACCAAATTATATGCAATATCTAATTAATTTAACTTGCACTGGAATGTTTTCCTAGGAATCTGGTGATTTGAACATGATGAATGATGCTGGGATACGGTTAACCTCAAATATAGCTCCAAAGCAGTGGTGTGCAAAAAGGGCACTGAGCTTTGGCATTATTCAGACTTGGGACAGTCTTGCGCCCTTCCTGTTTCTTGCATGGGAGTCAAGACCGCAAGTGTGAGAATTGGGACAGGATGTGGATTAAAAAGGGAATTGACATGAATTTTCTGCAAGCGTCCTATATCAACTCTTTCAAAGTTCATTTTTAAAAATGATAAACTGTAAATTTAATAATTCAAAAACGTATTTATGTTGATTAAATCGGCAAGGCTTTAGTTAAGGGTCCAATTCTTACTATTAACTAGTTGCTTATTAGCATATTACTAGGATAGTGGCTTTTTATTAATACTTATAAAGCACATTTTAATGCCTTATTCTGCATAACCATATTCTACATCCATTAGCAGTAATTAGGAGTTTATTAGGAGTAGACAAATGTCATAGTTAATAGTTAGGTAATAGTGAGAATTGGTCCCTAATCTAAAGTGTGACCATTCAATCTTTCACAGATGAATTTAGAACACAACGATTTTATTTTTTGCATAGTTATTTTCCGCATGGCAATGCAGTTTGTGTGCCATTTCTTTTCACTTATAAAAGACACAAGTACTTTTGTGATGTTACGACATTTATCATCCATCATGTGTCAGGCTTGTTTATATAAACTGGCAGAGCCTCTTTTTGTTCTTTGCCTCGTCCACATGTTTCAGTGTATTTTTTGCTGGATTGGTCTCAGGAAAGCCAACGGAATTAGAGAGGCTGCATGTTTAACAGGGCCTTTAATCACAAAAAAAACTTATTCATAATGTGTTAAATTGTTATGGATAGGTCAAGATATAGGTTTGTTGCTGTGTTAGAGCAAGCTTTTTGTTTAATACTCGCTGTCTCCATGTTATAGTTTACACAGAGTGGCTCGTTACATTTCCACGGTGAGACTCGATGGTTTGTTTACCCAGTGATAACTGTTTAATCCACAAACACAGGGGCGCCACTTCTTTTCTGCAGGTTCCTGGCTTTATCCATATCAAATCATGAGGTGCCATGTCAACACTGGCATACTGGGCAAACAGATTCCAGTCCTTGGGCGGCTCGCTGGCAAATCCTCACCGTGTGGCAGGATGTGAGATGTGTGATCAGCGGGCAGTGGATCTGTCACACACAAACACATGCTGAGAGACACATAAGAGTGTGAGTAAGGACCCAAGGCCTTGTTTTGGCTAATCCTGAAGTCTGATTGGATGGTGAACTGGAGCTGTCTCTTCCCCAAGCCTAACAATATATCTGATGACTCACATGGCAAAGTATGACGCACTCTCCAGTACACACACACATAGTCAGGAGTGTATGTGTTCAACAAACCTCAGTGCCTGAATGATATTGGTTGACACACAGCTGCCTTCCATAGTGTGTAAGGTACTAACTTGAGACAGCATCACAGTGCTTAACACGTGAATATACTGACTGGTCAAAGCAAAGGAAGCTTATAGTGCCTGGCTGCAGTCAAGCCACTTGGATATGCCTCACAATAGGGAAGAAACAACTATTACAATTACCATTTCATGCCGACTTTAATGCCTCTGGTTGAGCAAGTTATTGTCAGATGTCACATCTGAAAGAGTCACGTAAAAATGGTTAACCAAACAAGTTACACTTTTATATTAGTAATCTAATTCAAAATATACAACACGTTTTGTATAAAATGCATCAGTTTACCTGTGCTAAAGGTATTGCAAATGATATTGTCCAGTAATGTGTTAATATTCACATCCACACATAGGAGGAGCTAGGATCCTTTGCTTTCCTGAGCTGACAGCAAAAGCCAAATGATTGTGGTTTGGTTTCTTAGTGTCCTGTTGAAGAAAATCCAGCTATTTATGTCACCTCTAAGTTTCCTAAAGAGAAAACTTGCATCAGACCTGTTTCAAAATCTCAAATAGCCAGGGCCTATTATATATATAAAACGGCATATTACATTTAAGTTCTGGACTTATTTTTTAAGCCTTATCAATGTGTACTTTGTTGATGGCTTGACATTTAGGTCATCTTTAGATGTGGACTACAAATCCAAATGACCTTGACAGATAAGTGTCAAATAATATTTCTGCACATTGCAGATGTGACATCTGTTACTTGGTGTGATATTTACACTGAGTAATTCAGTAATTTTTCCAATTCTATTGATATTCACATTGTCCTATTGCAACAGTTTTGCAATGTAAGCAGAGAACAAAGAATAATGGGGGTTTAAAGATTTTAAACCCTCAAGTTGTTCCAAACCTGTATGAATTTCTTTTTTATGCTGAACACTAAATAAGATATTTTGAAGAATGTTGGTAACCAGACATTGACTTCCATAGTAGGAAAAAAATACTATGGAAGTCAATGGCTATACCATCAACCGTTTAAGAACCAAAATTCTTCTAAATATATTCTCTTGTGTACAGCAGAAGAAATAAATTCATACAGGTTTGGAACAGCTGAGTAGGTGAGTAGGCTGTGATGACAGAACTTTCATTTCATCAAGATCACATAATTGTTGGGTGAAGTAGCCTACGCCTTTAAGGTTGGTTGGGGGGGATTGGTTATTTACAAGTTTCATCAATCACAAACGTTTAGGGCCGCTAAATGTATCGAACAGAAATCGCTCTACAAGGTAACCATAGCAACTATTGCTCGATCGCAGTCCATATCGGAGTCGGAGGACATTATTCCCCTTTTATTTTTGGTATACATCACAAAATCGTTTAACATATTTTTAAGATAGGTTCACTCAGAAAATTACTGACAAGACATTCCTTTAAAAAGTTGCTCACTGAAAAAGTCACTGAATAACTCGCACACTTAATCTAAGCAACACTCGATTTTTTTACGATGTGTAACAAGAGCTCGGTCTTTGTGTCCTTGGCCTGAAATAGGTTGAAGACCCCTGACTTCAAGGATCAAATCTACTAGGACTTGTTAAAGGATGTTCTTGGACCTCTTGGGAGTTTTATGTAAGAAGTCAACCTTTTTTATTTAGCATATCAATTATTATATGATATCAGACCCGAAAATATTGTATATTTGACTAACATCATCATTAACTCTAAGTATGGATTTGAATACAAGTAATAAAGACGCCTGTCCAAAACTGAGGATAGCCGATGTCACATAATGTCAATTATTTAAACCTGATGCATAAGCCCCATATAGGAAGAATGATATCTTGCTGCCAACGTGCGATACGTGATTCAAGAACAGCGCGTCAAGTCAACTCGGTCTAGTAGGCAACGTTAAATCTCGTTTGTTTCATCATGCACGATATCATCCCTTAACGGTTTTAATGTGAATGTCGTGTAAAATAACGAATGACTAGAGTGCAGCAAGAACGTCGCAACCTTCTCTCACAAACCACATCGTACAACTTTAAAATCCAAACTGTGTTCAAGACTTATTTTTCCAAACTAAGCTGAGAAGCACGAGCGGACGGTTTCAAGCTCCCCACTGTGTGAATTGATTCTACTATGGGTCTGCCTGTAAGAGGGCTTCCGGAGCCGGGGTAAAATGTAGACATCGTTCCTATTGACACTTTAAAATAATTGAAATCTATTGATAAATACTTGGTTTGATCACTAAATAGGTACTTTGGTTAAGTTTAGTCTTGAATCTTAAAAATTTCAGAACTTTGCATTCTTATTAATGGAATCCAGAACCTTAAGCGTCCCTGCCTGAAAAAATGGAACATTCCACAATTTATTCCAGGGAAAGACTGACAGTTTTTTGGGTCATGAAGCAGCTGTTCAAGTCAGCGTCTCATCCTCCCTCCGCGGGAATAAGAAATTAGTACATTTGAAATTAGATAACCAAGATTTAAACTTACGGAGCGAAAGTAAATACAAATTTAGGAAAGCAACATACGAAGAAGATGATAGCCTACTACTACTAAAAAAGATTTATTATAATAAGGGTTATTTTGCATATATGTGTAAAGCGATGTTTAATTATATTTTATTAATTGTCACTATTGCAAATGAACAATATTTACAGTTTTTAACCTGAATTCATTGTTTGGTCAATATTAGTAAATTAACAAAAAATATTTTATAAAGCCATAATTTGTAATTCATTTGAAAAACATACAACTTAAGGGGGACTGATTATAGGCTATTGCATGGCTACTGTTTATATTTCATGACCAAAACTATTTTGTCATTTATGATGCAGTGACCACTGCTGAATGTCTCAGCTGAAATGACCATGGGCACATGCCACCTCTTATGCCAATCATTTCTCATCAATTATTCAGATGGGAATGACTTCCGCTTGCAAGATTACAGTTCTTTTGCCGCTGGGACTTGCAGCGAGTACCAACCACAAGATATGCATATTTTCAGTCAAGATGATGGCATATTTTTATGCATATTATTAGCATATCTGTGCTAGTACTTGGCGGTGAGAATTGTAAGGCACTGTTGCATGCTGATACTGAGAGTTTGGCATCTACGAGAATGAATGAATAGTGCATATTAATAGAAAAGGATAAGGGATAAAGATGTATATGAATGTGAGAAAAACTTTATAAATTAATATGAAAAACCAAGGCATTTCTTTTTAAAACTATATACATTAAAAAATACAGCAACATTATGAGTCACATTGAAACAAATGCTAAATAAATGAGGAGTCCTGCCTAATTCCCTCTCGCTCGCTCTCCCTCTCTGCCACTGTCTCATGAGAACAGCTGCAGATGCCCACTCTGCGTAAGTGGATAAAAACTATAATGCAATCTCTAGAGGCAAAAGGACATTGGTCAATTGGAGTTAGTTTAGATAAAGATTTAACCTGGATAATAACTGCTGCTGTCCCTGTTGACGTCTTCTCTCCTGCACTCTCAGTTTGCAGTTTACAAGTGATCAATTCAGTTAGAAATATCAGAACAGAAAAAGCAGATGCGTTTTCATTTAACCGCATCATCTAACACTAGGGTGTCCAAACTCTATCCTGCAAAGTTTAGCTCCAACTTGCTTCAACACACCTGCCTGGAAGTTTATAGTATGCCTAAGACCTTGATTGGCTTCAGGTGTGTTTAATTGGGGTCGGAGCTAAACTCTGCAGGGCTGCGTTTCCCAAAATTGTAAGCCCAAGTTGATCGTGGAGAACTTTAGCTCACGAATCGATGATTTTGGGAAACGCAGTCCAGGATAGTAATCCTCCAGGAGTAGGATTGGCCACCTCTGGTCTAACATCTAACATGCTTACAAGTAGAAAAAGATGCTGATAATAGAATGTTCTTTTTTTAGAGATCTTTTAATTAATACTCATCTCTGTCTGTTTATCTTTTTGTCTTTTGTTGTTGACCAGCCACTTCACCAGAAACAAGTGAAAAGCAGTAAGCAACTGCAAAACAGACTTAATATAGACCGGTGCAGGGATGACATATTTTTGTTGGCCAAAACCGAGTTAGCATTTGAGCACTTCTGATTCCATCGTCCTGAAGTCATTTGTTTTTTTGAATGGGTTTTTGGTTAAATGCTTGAAATACGGTCTGTGGTAAATACAGGCTCACAAGATATTTTTACATTTTATTCTACAAGATAAATTACATCACTAATACCCTCTTGTGAATTTTTTTTTTTTTAAAGCTTTTACTTGTCTTGTAAAAGACGGATGCTAAAAAGTGACTAAATGGGACTACAGAGGTTGTCGGAGACATTAAACATCATCAGGTAAACTCTCACTAGTCCACTTTCACAGCCTCATTGTGTTTATAATCACACTCTTGCAAACCATAGTTGGGCTTGACTAATACCCACCCTGGTCATTTCACAGATAGATATGTGTGCGCCTAAACACTGTCTCCAGAACGGTACCTTTTAACACTTACATCGCACTCAGTCTGTGCAAACCTGCTCTGTTAGACAGTGAAGGGGCGCGGGGTCCCGCGAGGCCCTAATAGGGATCATATGTGGAGTCAGCATGTAGACAGAATCCAAGACCTCTGGCCGCACAGAAAAACCCTGTCAGCAGCGGATCCCGGCCAGCCAAACGGCTAAAAGGCTGAGATTTGATTTGATGACTTTGCACCTCTACCTCCTCTTTGCACTTAATCTTTTTTTCTCCTCTGTTGTCTAACCTGTGGTGCCGAGGTGGTCGAAGATGAGCTGTCTGCTGCAGGGTCCTAATCTAATATAATTATTGCTTCTCACCAAATCATCCCAGTGGAATGATCCACAGTCTTTGGTTTCTCTGTAACGGCCTGTGAGATACGGTAATGGTGAGTGCTCGAACGAGGAGGCTACTAAGAAGAGACAGAATTGGTTTTGAATGTCCACATTATGTGTCCAGGCCCCTTGCATAGAGACAAAACACTCAAGGTGCGTGCGACACAAGGTTCAGCTTCACATATTGTTTTAAAACGGCTCTACTAACTTACTTTTCTTGTTTATGATTGGCTGCTCTTGTTAAAGCACATTGCCAATATTGTGTGTCTTAATAGACATTTTAAAGGCTGTTGTTGAGATTAATAATGCATAAATCAATACATACAGACATGTTGTGTTCACCAGCATCTTTGTTGTAGTGTTTTGCAATGCTCTGAAAAGCCCATTTCTGTGTGGTAACACTATTAAACATGACAGATCCCCGTAGAGTGTTTATTATTATTAAAAAGTTTTGTATATAAAGAAATGAACAGTCATTTTTATTTTAAATTTTTTTTAAATCATTTACAATTATCACATGAGAGGAACGCTAATCTAATAAAATGCTTTTTTTAATGTGGCCTATTTAAAGGGTTGGTTCAGCCAAAAATCAAAATTCTGTCATTAATTACTCACCCTCAATTTGTTGGAAACCTGTAAGACCTCTTCAGAACACAAATTAAGATATAGACTGCAATGTTATTACCCCTTTCAAGGCCCAGAAAGGTATCAAAGATATCGTTAAAATAGTCCATGTGACCACAGTGGTTCAAACTTAATGTTATGAAGCGACGAGAATAGTTTTTGTGTGAAACCCCCCACCCCAAATTACTTTATCCAACAATTTCTCTGTATTCTCTGTATTTCTCAAAGTCTCTGTATTCTCGTCACTTCATAAAATTAAGGTTGACCCGTAGTCACATGGACTATTTTAACGATGTCTTTACTACCTTTCCTGACCTTGAAAGTGGTAATAACATGCAGTCTATGGGGGGGTCAGAAAGCTCTCGGATTTCATCAAAAATATTTTAATTTGTGTTCCGAAGATGAACAAAGGTCTTACGGGTTTGGAACGACATGAGGTCTGTTATTTTACATGAAGCAGATCGCCTCATGTAAGCACCCTGAATTTAGTGAATTTTTAATGCAACTTCCAAAATATTTACTTTTGATATTTAAGTTCCATGTATATTGTAGTTCAAATAATCAATGCTGCAAACGCGTCGCCTTTGGCGAAACACACCATTTGAATCCAAAATGTCTTTTACATGCAGGGTTACTAAGTCCATGGTTTTACGTCAGAACCCGGAAGTCTAATTTGATACTGGTTCCTTTGAGATTTTCCTATGGGGTTTCATAATGGGGTTTTTTCAAATTATGAGTAAAATAAAGCCTGTGGTAAACATAAAACTTTGACTATTTGTTCTACACTGCACACACTCAAGCCCTGTTTACACCTGATATTAAGATGCATTTTGGTCGATTGGATCGCAATTGGACAACGCTAAATACAGGTGTAAACGGGGTCTAAAACGTATTGAGCTTGTCTACTTTCGACCACTTACAGAGGTAGTCAAAAACGCATTCGACCGGATTGCTTTCATAGTGTAATAATAATTTCTTACATTTATATGGCACTTTTCTGGGTACTCAAAACGCTTTACATAGAAGGGGAATCTCCTTAACTACCACCAATGAGCAGTATCCACCTGGATGATGCGACGGCAGCCATATTGCGCCAGAACACCCACCACACACCAGCTTACTGGTGGAGAGGAGACAGAGTGATGAAGCCAATCAGTATATGTGTAGCTCATGTGGTCGAATGCGTTCGAACAGCCACAAAAGACCGCCTACTTATGGGAAGCGCGCTAGCCAGACGGGATTTAAACTTTTGTCGGCTACATTTACATTTACCTTTATTCATTTAGCAGACGCTTTTATCCAAAGCGACTTACAAATGAGAACAATAGAAGCAGTTAAACTAACAGTAGGACAACAATATGCAAGTGCTATGACCCCTCTCAGTTTCATCTAACGCAGTCCATGAATTAAAAAAAAAATTTTTTTTAGATAGAATAGAAGAGAAAGTGTTCGACCAGATTGCTAAAGGCTAAAGACCCCAGTTTGGTTTGAAGACGAAAAATGTACCAACCACGATGTTCTCTCACCATTCCTGATTTCTAACATGTACTCGCGGTGTTCGGCGTAGTCTTGCGGTTATCAGAGCAGAAACGGAAGCCGGCCGCGTTCATATGTAAATTGCACGAGCTTATTTTGTCCATTAGATCGACAGATCTGAAAAAACCCAAACATTTACCCGCCCATAGACCCTCCTCTCAGGACAGAAGTGGGCGAAAGTGGACAAAAGAGACGGATTAAAACACCAGGTGTAAATGTGTATGTGTCTCCCCCTGTCTACTGGTGATCCAAACGACCAAAACGCATTTTACTGCAGGTGTAAACAGGGCCTTACACCCCAAGCTGTCTTATCTAGTTACTTATTATAAATGTACATTTTTAAAAATGAACATAACTGCTTCAAAATTTGCGTTTTCACTATGGGTGTGTGTAATTTACACTGTAGAACAAAACGTCAAAGTATAGTCAAGTTATGTTTTACCACAGGCTTTATTTTACACATAAATCGAAAATAGGCGAATCAGTCTTCCGGTTTCTGATGTCATACCTGCACCACTCCATAGCAAACCACAACCATCCAACGATCCAATCAATTCCCCGTGGACAAAATAAACACCCGCTCTACATTTTTTCTTCTTTGAGAAGCCATTTTACTCAGAAATATGTCACAATAGAGAAGAAAAGACTATCTTTACTTCCGTTTCACGTCGACTTTAATAAGACCTGTTGTAAATCAAATCTTTCCAAATGGATGCCATTGAGATGATGGGTGTCTCTACCAGGGCAGAATGTTTACAGAAAGGATAAACAGTGGCTGAGGCTATAATCTAGTGTCGAAAGAGTAGGACATGTGTGGATTACTGTCTCTCTTTCCCTCTCTGTATCTCTCCTCTGCTCTCTCGGCACCTCATGACATTTCTAATTGCGTTAAATCTCATTATTCATGCCCGGCTTTGGGGCTGACACCGCATGCATCCGTATGTCTCAAAACAGATCACCCTTACTTGCCACTGTGGTTAGCACTCTGCCTGTCGGTTGAAAGAAGAGAGGGATTGGTTACTCCGCTGAGAGTCCTTCCTTTACTTCTCCCAGACTCCTCTCCCCTCAACATTCCATTGAGAATGTCCTCGAGTGTGTCTTAAACACACAATAGAAACACTCTAAATATGTGAATGCTTTCCAGAGAAATCTGTGAATGAAATGCCACCCCTGCACGGTAAAACGAGCCTTTGGGATGCACACATGTTGAATTTGTTTGCATAGTTCTGTGTTAAGTTTTGGCACTCTGCTAGAGTGGACAAGATCCACAGCTGCTGCACAAAAGAAGTTCCCAAACTTACTGGTGTAGTGCAGCAGCAGTGCAGGGAACTTACAGTCAGCAAGTTTTATGTTCTGCTAGAGATCACTGGAAAAAAGGTTGCTTACTTACATTTTTTTAGTACAATCAACTTGGATGTTTAAGATGAGTAAAAAAAAAAAGATGAGTTGAATCTTTTATAACATAAATAGTTGAAAATTACTTAACTTATTTTGATTAGTTAAAGCAATGTAAAATCCTATGTTGTCACAACTTATTGATCAGGGTGATATTTTTGTGGACCATAATGAAGGAAAACCCATTTGCTTTTAGCTGTCATTTTAAAACATTTTCCTCTTTCAAAGTTCATGATATAGTTCTTATTTAAGTATCTTAACATTTAATATAACTTTGAAGATTCTTTAGAGAGAGAAAAAATGCAACAATTAGACTTTTTTTTGTATGCAGTAAAATTAGCATTAGCATAGTCCATATAATTTGGGTTTGAATGAATGAATTGAGATTGGTCACCCAAAAATATACATTCTGTCATCATTCACTCACCCTTACGTTGCTCCAAGCCTGTATGAATGTCTTTGTTCTGCTGAACACAAAAGAAGATATTTTGAAGAATGTCAGTAACCAAACAGTCGATAGGCCCTATAGACCTCCATTTTTTTTTCTTGATATATGGAAGTCAATGTGACCCGTGTTTTGTTACTTCTTTTGTGTTCAGCAGAAGAAAGAAATTCATACAGGTTTGGAATAACTTGAGGGTGAGTAAATGATGACACAATTATCCCTTTAAGTTCATGTTTAAATTTGTGACAATAAATTATAGACTTTGGTGTCTTGACTTCTTGCAATTGTGATTTTATGTCTCAATTTTTTATCTCACAACTGTGGCTTTACATCTCATACATTTCTTGGGTCTTTTTCTCAGGCAAAACATATGAGAATCAAGATTTAATCTCTCTTTAATCTCATCGCTATCTAGGGGAAGCAATTGAGAAAATAAAGAGATCTCATTTGTATTTTTCATTCCTATGGGCTTCTTGTCTGTGTGAAAAAGGCCCAGAGTGTTTTAAGTTTAAACCTCTCAGGCTCACAGACATTATTCCTCTTATTATATCTCTTACACCACTGTTTGTTTTATGTGTGATCGATAAAGAATCCCGTGTGCGAGAAAAGAGCATATTGTAGGGTTTTTGTGAAGTGCTGTCAGGAATACTCCAATGCTAATGGCTGAAGAGAAGAGACCTGGCCCTTTGTACCTCTCGCTGTCTGTAGTTTGTACACATGCTGTGTGTGTGTAAGGGAATGGGGGCGGGGGGACCACGGAGGCCCTGAAAAGGGTGGATAAGAAACTCTACAGCACTGGCTCAGGGCAAATGTGTATTTCACCCCATTGAGACGAAACACACATTCCTACAGCAGGGAACTTCATTGAGATCACTTCAGAGACATCTGCTCGTAATGTTTGTCAGTGTGTGAAAATGTCATGGTCAAGGACTTCCTCAGAATGGTTGGGAAGTAACGTTTCCTTATATCAAGAAATGATTGTATGACTGATTGTAATCAATATATTATCAAAGTTGGTTTGAATAGGCCTATTATTGTGTTTTTGATAATAAGATATTTTGTTATTGCATCATATATTTTATGTTAATGTGAGAAATATTCAGGAAAAACTACAAAAAATTGATTGAATTGGTTTTAATTGTAAGTCATTACAATTTAATGCAGGATTTTTTTTTAAATAATATTACAACATGCAGGGTATAAAATACAGTAAAAAGACCAAAAGAAATTGTCAAATTAAAAGCTAATCAAATGATATTTGTGCATTGC
This sequence comes from Rhinichthys klamathensis goyatoka, assembly GCF_029890125.1. Classification (NCBI taxonomy): domain Eukaryota; kingdom Metazoa; phylum Chordata; class Actinopteri; order Cypriniformes; family Leuciscidae; genus Rhinichthys; species Rhinichthys klamathensis. The sequence goes on from NW_026606900.1 coordinate 647,638, forward strand.
AGAGCTGAAACATAGGTAAATATAATGAGTACTGTCATCTCCTTTGAAAAGCAGTGACTCTTTTAAATCTGTCATTTCTGAGTGGAGAGAAAGCTGCAGTCAGAAATAGGCCAGGTTAGGTCAGGCTTTGTTTTATAATCTCACACTGACCTCTTTACTCAGTACTCTCTCTCTTTCAATCTCTCCTTCCAACCCCCAACTCTCTCTTTCCCTCTATAATTCTCTTCCACCATCTCCCCCTCTCGGCTCTGTCCACCTCCTCTAAAAGGCTGTTTTAGATGAATTTTTGTGCAAACAATTGTGTTTTTCATATTAAATGCACAAACCCAGGCCTGTGTTTCCCTCAGCCACATCAGGAATTCTTCTCCAAAGACTCCTGGTACTGATAACTGAGATGCAATGCATTTTTTGGCCAGCTAGTCACCATACAGATTCACTGATCTCATGGTGAATTAATATAGTAGATGCATGAAATTGTGAGTTGGATTGTCCACTGATGCACAGCCCGTAACCTTTTTTATGGGTCTAGTCCGACAAGAACCATTTTATTGGTGTCAGCATCCAAATTCTGTCTGTTGCAGGCCTACAATTTTTATGAGGTCCTCAGAATTGGCAAGTGTGAAAGTCAAGATGAGCCAACAGGAAAGACAAGTAGTGCAAACATGTTCATGTGAAGAGGAGAGGGGAAAAATATCTGTAAACATACATAAAACAGAGAGCGTATGCGCATACACACACACACCCAAGTTTGTTTTTGTATATTTGTGGGGACTTTCAATTGACTTCTATACTTTTCATAGTTTTACTGTTCTTTTACTTTTTACTATAGTGAATTATTTTCATTTTTTAATTTGTATAATTGTTGATTTTATTTATATAAATATACTTATAATTTATCATTTATAATTATAATATAGATATTATATTATACATATAATATCTATATGGTAATATTTATAGTCATTTATAGCCACCTTCTTGGCTACAAAAAATAGATATTGCCCTGGACAAAAATTCTATTTGATTCAATTCAAACACATTTAGATTTTACAGTATGCCAGTATCCTGCCTGGTGAACGTGATTTCACCAAGTACAACATGTTCCTGGATCAACATCTTTGTTGATCCTGGAACAACATTCCAGTCAACCAATTAGATTTGAGGGACAAGTTTACAGTCAATGTCACGTTTAGGCTTACATCCAGGGTTTGGTGCTTCTGCATCAGTGTTATTCACCTATCATTTCCCTTTAACCGTTAGGGATAATTTATGGGTTAAGATTAGTGATAGGTTTCGGACTCAATTTTCTGACAGGAATTTTGTTCCAGGATCAACAAAACTTGGCAAAATCATGTTGACTTAGCGTGCATATTGTCATATTATTTCGGGTAAGTTGTCACAATGTAAGCCATGTCATTAAATTGCCATTTTTTTGTTTGCCAGCTAAGTTTAAGCAGCAAAAAATAATCAGTTTTGCAACAGAACTTGTTATAAATAAATTATAAAAATTTACAAAACACGTGACAACTTGTCTCAACATGACATTTATGTAAAAAAAAAATATTATCCTGAGATCACAGTTACATTTTTATGATATTATTAAAAAATATCACAATATTGTGATTAGAACTAGAGGAAACACACATTTGTGGTCTTTTGACCCAAAAACTTCACAACATGCATTCACAACCTCTCCACATGACATCTAGTTTATTTTTTATGATCTATTAGGTCTATAATACAGATTAGCAATAATCATAGGGAGTGTGATTAATTTTCTTTTTAATTCATTTATTTTATTAGGTGGTTTTCTATTCCCCTCTCACTCAGACACAGCACTGTTCTTCTTCAAACTGCTCTGAAGGTCAGCAGCGACGCACTGATTCTCTCTGCAACTGTGATTGCATCCTCTGGATATTCATTAATGCAAATACACACAACTCACAAATAAGCTGATTGACATGCGAACAAGTCTATTCAATTAGCATGAAATCTGAATAAAACCACTTTCAGAGTGCAGTACTGGGGCTGATGAGAGATGCAGGTCTGTAATTGAGCATGACCTATACGAGGAAGTGCTGAAGAGGGTCTTGCCCTAATGCTGCTTTAAGGCTTTTTTCCTAGCATCTGGGCAGGAGCAATTACAGCTTTTCCATTTAAATAAATCACTCTAAAGAGATCAACAGATCAACCTCCGTTTAATGCTTAATTACTTAGGCTCCTCCTTCAGAATACAGGCCCCAGTTAGCATATGCAAATGAACCGGATCCTAATGATGCTCCCACCAAGCACTCAAAAATCTCCCACTGAGAGTATCTCATCATTCAGAATTATACAGATAGATAGATACTGTATAAGGAATAATAGTTCAATTAATTTTTTGTAAATTAATCTTTTTTTTTAATTCCTAAATTATATGCTTTAGTATAATTTGTTAATATATTTTTATTATAGATTTTAATGACATTCTTTATAATTGTATGCTGTGACAAAAAGATGACAAGTCAGTCTATCCTCATCCTATTAACCTGTCACTTAAGCATTGAAAAGTTGCTTTCCTTTTGCTTTTGCTTTTGCTTTTTTTTTTATTGAGCATTGATTTCAATTTTCCCATCGCTGATGATACATGTCCATTATGATTGTCTGTTTATCTCACAGGCCATAAGTAGTCCAGGAAGTGTAAGGGTCATAAACCCTCCATGATCTCTGCCATGACTGCTGTTACACCCAGCCTCTCGCAGCCCTGCCCCCATCAGCAACTGCATGCAACAGCGCTTTCGCTCGGAAAGGGTGTCATTATTCTACTAGGTGCCGGGGACCACATTCAATTAAAATGAACTTGGGAGATGGGGGTGATTGTAGCTTGCGTCTGCCGCGTTGAGTTCAGATTAACAGAAGTTACAGAGTGTTAGTCCACTGGTGATGGGTGTTATGGGGGTCTGAATATCCGAAGATAAAAGTGATAGACTCCTTGATGTGTCCTTTGGAATGAAAAAAAACAAAACATTGCTGATTGTGTGTAGCAATCGATTCCATAATACATCCTAAAGTATCAGAGTTTATTCACGTGTAATCATGGCTGGATGACGTTCTGATTACTGAGTTCTGAGATTCACACACTTTTATAATATGATGCCGATTTCCAATAGTAATTCACTAGTTTTTTTATGAAAAACTGGTAAAGTACATCACTGACCCTAAATATATTTATGAGTATACGGCCCACTTGGGTCTCAGAAATGAGAACATAAAATGGATCATGAGTTGGTATATTGTTTGTTGTTCATTTTTTATTAGTTCTGTCAAATTGATTAATTGCGATTAAAGGTGCTCTATGTAACTTTTAGCGGCCTCTAGTGGTGATGTTTCAGATTGCAACCAAATTTTACAAGAGCGCTCGTGCTCGAACTCATAGACAATACCGTCTATTACGCAAATATCTCGGCGAATACTAGACGGATTCGGTGAGCACCAAGCTCGTTGGGACCATCTAGTCGAGCTGAAAAGAACCATATAAGTTCCATAATTTTTTGGTGGTGTTTTCGCGGAGATATTAGCAGAAAACCATCGGGCGCGCTGCAAAATTGCGGACGCCGGTGACGTCACGATCTCAGAAGAAAATCGCTCGTATCTCTGGAACGCAAAGACCCAGAGAGCTCAAATTCGGGGGAGGAGGTCCCAGGGGAACCCTTGCCCGAACGCTAGAGTGGCGGGCCTCGGGGATGTCCCCTACCGGATCGCCGTTCGCTGGGACCCCCGATTTCGAACGGCTATAACTCTGGGAGCTGGGCGAGTTGGACCTCGGGGGTGGGCTCGTTCGAAAGGCCCCGTCCAGCACTACGAACGATTAGAGTCTTGGGAATATTGATCAAAGATTGACTGAGATATAAGCCGAAAAACGTGCGCCTTTAACCGGACGTAACTCCCTGACCGTCTACAATAGACTGTATATAAGGAGAGTGGCTCGGGAGCGCGCATGCACGTCACATCCGTTGGATATCGCGGTAAATCCGACCCGGAGACTTCACATAGAAATAGGAATACTGGCCTTCAGAGGTAATAGCAAAACTCGACAAGTGGATCATTTTAATGTGTGATTCAATGTGTGAAAAAATGATTCATTTTAGTAGAAAAGTTACATAGAGCACCTTTAATTGCATCTTAAAAAAGATTCTGTTTACATAGTATATGTGTGTATATATTATTTATATATATATATATATATTTCTCTGTGTTTGTGTGTGTGTATATATTCTGTACACACACACACACACACACACACGCATACTTTTATGTTAGATATTGTATTTTTATTTATTTATTATAAATATAGACACACAACTTGATCAGTTCTGCATATACAATACAAGTGTACCCTGCAGAATCTGACCCTTATATACTAAATTAAAAATAATACAGATTTTATGAAGATTTTAAAAAGTTTTAGTTCACTTTTTTTCATTTAGTACTGTCCTAATGCAGCTATTTGACATATTTGCATACATTTTAAACAATTGATTCGTAAATTGATCATTTTTATTGTATTTTCTGAGTCAATCCTTTAGTAAATCAGTTCATCAACGTTAATAATGCTGGTTTGAATGATTCATTCACGATCAATTTCTTGAGTTTCTGATCAATTTCGGACTCAACTCACTTGAGTCAGTGATCCAGTTGCTTATTATTTTGTATTTATTTGTGGAATATATTTCAATATCTCTTTTGCCTGGGCCAAAACTAAAAAAAAACTTTTTATTTAAAAACAATGCCTCTGCAAAGGGTGGGTTAGAGCGCAACTGTCTATGTTTGGTTCAGTCATTCCATATAAAAATGTTTTGGTCCCCATGAGGAAAACAGCTTATAAATCATATTAAATTATGTTTTTTGAAAATGTAAAAATGCAGAAAGTTTTCTGTGATGGCTAGGTTTAGGGTTAGAGGATATAGTTTGTACAGCATCAAAATCATTATGTCTATAGAAAGTCCCCATAAAACATGGATACCCAACATGTGTGTGTGCTTGAGATGTTTTGTGCAAAAACAGGGTATTTTGTGTGTGTGTGTGTACTACACTAAGAAAGCTGGAGAGATATAAAGTGTTTGTGTGTCCTCCTTGAGCCAGCACAGCGGGTTATTTCTGCATGCACGGTGCATCCACTTATTCTGTGAAGAACATCTATCATTTTATCCTGTGATTAATGGCTGTCCTGAGCCCGGCTGCTACTAACGCAAATGCACTGAGAGGGAAATGACGGAGAGAAAAACCACCAGCTGCATAACACACACACACACACACATACACACACACACACACACACACACACACACACACACACACACACACACTCACACCGTTCTCTTTGAGACCACATTCTGGGAACTCACTTTTTTGTAGACTTTGAGAACAATAATAATTCCTTCGAACCATGAAACTCTGCATATTTTAATCAGGTTTTCCCAACAGCGAAAACTCTGCCACGGAATAAAAAGCAGAGAGATGTAGTTTAGGCATCATTTTATATCCTTAGAGATCCTTATAAATTGGTCTCCGTCACATTAAGCTAGTTTCTCAGGTTCTCTGTTACCTGCTCATAGCACCATCAGTGAGAAAAGCCATGCGAGTGGCCCCTGAGAGCGGCACAAGAGGCCCACCCATCTCCAGTTTAATTAAATATTTCCCTCCTGAGTCGGCGAGGTGATGCCGTGAGCATTATAAATCAAGAAAAGGGCATCTGCTGATAGGCAAATGAAAACAGACTCGCTGAATAGGCAGGACGGGATGAGCGCAGCAGATTAAAATAAACAAAGAGAGTGACGTAAATAGCTCTCCATCCTCACCCCGTCTCAAGTCACTGTCGCTTATTTGTTGTACAACCATATGTGAGTTATGTTAATGAGATACTGGGAGTGTGTGTCTGTGTGTTTGCGTATGGGGGATGTAGGTCACGTTTCCTTGTTATACCCCCCACCTCACAACCTCGGTTGGGGTTGTTATGATCTGGATTGCCCTCATCAGACATACACAAATGATACTTATTGGACGTTGGCTGTTTGTTAGAATGCAACTTGCAAATAAGCTCACATTTGGATGTATTCATGCACACACTTAAACTATTTATGGGGTCATTTATCACAATCTTTATATATACACAAATGCTGCAATACGGCTAGCATTATTGTCTATCTCACTTCTGTGTTATTAGAGTTAACTAAAATTAAAACATTTTTGTTACTTGAAATAAAATAAACTTTAAATTAAGTATATAAATATATATATATATATATATATTACTAGTTTTATGTCAGCTTGCAGGCAATATTTCTCATTTTTATTTAGTTTATTTAACTTGATGTACTAAACGAAATCTGATTTTTTTTTTAAATTGGACATAACAATATCAAAAAAGAAAAACCCCATGGCAAAATGACTTGAAAACTTGAACTAAAATGAAAATGGAAAATGCTTCCCATTTGTCTAGAGTTATGGGTCTCTAAGATGGTTAGTATGCTGATTTAGAATCCAGCTTCCTAAGTAGGCAGTACTCAGTTAGGCGGCTGACTATAGATTTGAAACAGAGCCACTATCTCTGGCGTCATCTATCGCAATACAATCAACATACTGTACATACTGTATGCTACAATGCTGCAGCCCAAGTCAGGTTATACATTAACTTATTGTCCAACTCACTTAAACTCTTCTTTCTCAACCACTCACACACAAACATCCCCCCTCCCCCCCACACACCTCCACCACCACCCACAACACGCAACCGAGAGCAAGGAAGATTTCTCGCTGGTACTAATAATGAGATCCTTTTCTCGAAAGCCACCCCTACCAATCCAATTCAATATGGAAACCACAAACACATTATGCATAACTGTCGTGACAAGAATCTGGCTGCAGTGCCCACACTGCGGATGTCAAAAATAAGGCACGTTTCACAGAGCACTGAAACTACTTTGTGCAGCTTAGCATTACTACTTCAGGGTATACATTTTGTTTTAATGCTTGGTTTTCTTCATCAGTGCTTCAAAGGCAGTGGATTGATAATTCTCAAACTTTCTGGTGGGGGTTATTCTAAATCGTTAACCCCAAGTGAACTTGTGTGATTAATTCATCCCGAACTGCTTAACATTACAAACTTATAGTTTCAGTCTTAAACTGATAGTTCATTTTCTTTTATGTTCCACAAAATAAATAAAGTCATACACTCTTGAAAATGAAGGTTCTTTATTGACATGGTTCCATGAAGAACCTTTCCATTGCATAAAAGATTCTTTATAGTAGAAAAGGGTTCTTTATAGATAATTAAAATGTTCTTCACACTAAAAAAAAAACTCCTTTAGAACCTGTACCGTTTTGAAACAATATGAAGGTGAGTAAAATAATGATGACAACATTTTTATGTATTTATTTATTTTTTGGTAAACTAACCCTTTAAGTTTACTATCAAGTTTGGGGTTTTGGAAACCTTATACATTTTTAAAAAAATGTAAGGTTTTACATTTTTAAAATCTCCCATATGCTTACACTCATTTTACTGCATTATGATGTGAAAATGATGTCTTTACAATACATGCATTCATTGTTATTGGTCTTTTTTCTCAAATGAGTTTTTTTTATTTATATAGCACTTTTCACAATTCACATTGTTTCAATGCAGCTTAGAAAATCATTATGTTAATGATGATCTTTATATCTTGCATTTAGCAGATTAGAGCAGAATAAAGCATACGAACTTTTGATTGGTCTTGCAATAATGCATAATTTAACTATTTGTAGATGTCCTTCAAGTTCAATCCACACTTTTATTGCTGCATTTCACCATTCACTGTACCAGATAATGAGGCAAACATGTCACTGCTAAGCTACCAAGGTCCAATAATACACATATTATTAATTGTCACACATACAGCTCATTACCTCAGAGATATTTTTCCACACATACTATTGTCTCTGTACATCAGACTTTAAAACTATCAAAAATGGCTATTTCCTTTAGAAAAATATTAGTTTAATCACTATCATGGTGGAGATTTAGGGGGGAATGTTCATAATAATAACTGGAGTGGAAACTGTGGCATTTACGTCAGAGTCATTAGTTACTTTACACATCAGGGTGGAAGACAGTTAGACTGACCAAAACAATATTTATGTAAGCCACTCTCTGGAGTTTTAGCGTTTAGCTCAATGAACACTTGCAGGGTTCAGCTGCTGCTTACATTGAAGTGTGTGTGCCTGCCCACCTCACTACATGTATCTCAGGATCTTGCAGCAGGGATGTTAACAGACTCATACTGAGGAATCATCTATCAGCAAATGATGCTCAAAAATTGTGTTCATTTTTTAAAACTTTGATGATTATATTCATATCGAATCATTTTTTCACTTTGATGGAGAAAGAGTATGTCTGTGCTGGAGGGAGAATGGTGTGGATTGGGTGATGATTGATGACAGATATGAAGTCTGCTTGTTTATTACGTATTATACTTTCCTTATGAGAATGAAAATATTGTGAATGTCTATTAACACCTGGAGAAAGCTCTCTGTTAGCATTCAAAGTCATCTCATTGGCAGTTGCTCACTGATGCATGACCACTTTGCTCATGGGCATTTAGTTCTGAGCCAATCACCTGAGCCATAAATGCCATGTGACTAATTACTCTGGAGACATTGATTGGCGGATGGCACCATAAGAACGCACACAGTAGTACCAAGCCTTTCATTAGCAACTATCGTGAACTGTGAGGACAAAACAGCTTTCTTTCTTTCTTTCTTTCTTTCTTTCTTTCTTTCTTTCTTTCTTTCTTTCTTTCTTTCTTTCTTTCTTTCTTTCTTTCTTTCTTTCTTTCTTTCTTTCTTTCTTTCTTTCTTTCTCATTAAAAGTCATAAAAATGACAATTCAACAAAATATTAAGTACCACAACTGTGTTCAGTGTTTCTTCAAATTAGCAGAATGATTTCTGAAGGATCATGTGACACTGAAGATAAGCTTTTCCATCACAGGAATGAATTACATTATGATCTTGACTAGATCTTGATTATTTCCATCAAGAGCTGCATACATTTTTGGTCAAGATCTTGTATTGACAATGCAAGAGTCGAGCACTCTATAAAGTCTACTCCTAGCCTGGTTAAAACCAGACCATTCTCAGTTGTAACTGAGTTAGCACCCAATCAGAGCGATAAGGGAGATGACGTATGCAGAGCGGTGGAGAAACATCTCCGAGTGTTGTTCTTTGCTCGGTTTTTAACAAAAAGGAAACGTTCAAATCGCTTAAAACAGACGCGATAGCTGATTCGAACGAGTGATGTTCGACGGCGGCATCCATCTTTGTAGGCTACAAAATCTGCTTCAAAATCCCAGCGCTGTCGTCATCGTGTAAAGCCCGCCCCAACGTTTCTGATTGGTGCCGCGATTTCGGCGGATTGGAAATGAGCTTAAATGAGCTCTTTGCCAGACTAACTTTCAGAGCAAATGTACATTTTTGTCTGGGTTTTCCCAGGCTAGTCTACTCCAGCAAATCCCAAAGACTTTCAATGAATTTAAGGTCTGGACTCAGAGGTGCCAATTCATGTGTGAAACCATTCTTTCACAGTTTGAGCCTGATGAATTTTGACTTTGTCATCCTGGAATATGGCCATGATAGGCCTACGTCTTCCTACATGGTTGTTTAAGAAAGGAAAAGCTACACACTCCATCAATTAGGGTTAGAAGAACTGTTCCCAAACATATAACATGCTAGAAACATATTAATCACTGCAATAATGATCCAAATAGACTCTTAAGCATCTGCCTGTTTAAATCCAAATGGCGAGTTATTATTATTTTGTTTGGCTGAGTAGTGTATATTCTGTATCTACCAGCAGGGGCTAACTTTCCCATGCTAACTACCCAAACTTTAACCCTTTGGAACCTACATGGAATGCTAGAGAGAAAGAATGTGATAGAATGGGGAGTATAGGGATTACTATAAGGCTGTTTTTAAAACTCTCATTCCCATTGCCTTTGCCGGTCTAACATACTGAGTTTTGAGGTTTGGTGCGTTTCCATGCAATGATGCCATTCACCACACTTGTTCACAGCACAGCGTTTTTCCACAGGCTCTTCTGCACGATCTGCCTTTACTCCCCAGGCAATTCATTACAGTTTCTCGGTGGTCAACAATGAATGTTGCATCAAAAATGCAATTGCACCCCTGGTTGCCGTTTAACCGGGTGTGTCTGTTTATACTTTTCATTACATTGCATGATTAGGAACAGAAGTCAATTTTACATGCCATTTCAAGCAGTACCCATCCTCATGTAGACGCTTATTTAAATTTGAAGACATTTTTTAAATGAAAACATCCAAGGATAGATGAAGATTGTTGTTTTGAAATGTTGACTGTTTTGGGTCTGTTAGTACAGATTGTTGTGGTACTGCTGCAGAGGTGGAGAATGCAGGTATTTGCTATTCTCAGAGTGTCTCGCCAAGTCGCTCTCTCCATCTCCCTCACCCTCCATCTTTTGCGTTCTCTCTATCTCCACCTTACCCTCCATCTCTCTCTCTCTTTATATCTTTTCCTTTCTCTTTCGTCCCCCCTCCGTCTCTCTCCCTTGCCCTTTCTCTCTCTCTCTCTCTTACTCTCTCTCTCATCGGGAGACGCCTGTGGAATATAGTCATCAGCATGAATTTTTTTCCACTCTCTGGAAGAGGCAAACCCTAACAAACATGTAGTCAGCTGTGCAGTGGCTCGGTCTTTCCCACAATAAAAAAAAAAAAAACAGCATGAAAACATCACCTCAGCTTTGGCATTCCACTCTTCAAAGTCTTAAAGGAACATTTAACAATCACTCACGACAATACTTATATTTAAATGCAGCAAGTGATTCATTTCTAACAGGTACATATATATTATCCAACATGTCGTCAAGCAGATGTATTGGTATTTAAAAGAAGATGTTGCCAGAGCTATTGCCATAAACATGACTCAGCCATGCCTCATGAACCAAAGAAGGAGGCCGGAAAGCGTGGAAGAACATTCCGGATAAACATCACTTGTGTAATGGAGATGATGTGGTTAGTTGTCCTACACAAGCCTATGGTGTCCTTGTTGACATAGTATCATTATGCGCCCTATACATGCTGTAAATCAGAACCTGACAAATGCATTTTTCAAAATACAAGTCACTTTTTGGAAGTTCAAATAAGATCACAAGATCTGTATATGCATGCATGTAAGAGTTTAAAATAACAGTTGTTTTTTTTAGTGTTTGTGTGTAGATAGGAGGAAATGCTTAATTTAAAAATTAAAAATTTGCTGCATATTTTGTCTTATATTTGTCATAATTAGATTGATAAAAATTGCTGCTATTATGAAGTGTAATATTAACTAGGCTAAGTACATTTTTAATGCTTAATTACACCTTAAATGGTGGTCGAAAGCCACAGAATGAACTACAATGTCTAAACACAACACAGGTGGGGAGTGATTGGCCATTCGCTTGATGAGAGCATTTTTGTGGTATTTCCATATTGAAACAGAATTTCAATATAAGGGAAGAGGAGGTCTTACGTCAGGTGAACTTCTTTAAGTGGACAAAATGATTACAGAAGTCCAGCTTACGTCACCAAATAGAAGTCTGTCTTTAAACATTACGTGGTCAAAAAATAATAATAAAAGAAAAAAGAAGAAACATGGATGATACATGGTAAATGGACTGCATTTATATAGCGCTTTCACAGACCCAATGGCCACCAAAGCACTTTACAATTTGTCTCACATTCACCCATTCACTCTCTCATTCATACACCGACGGGCGACGGCAGCCATGCAAGGCGCCATCCAGCTCATCGGGAGCAGCTGGGGTTAGGTGTCTTGCTCATGGACACCTCGACACTTGGTCAGGTGGAACCAGGGATTGAACCACCAACCTTCCGGTTTGTAGACAACCTACATGAACCACTGAGCCACTGCCGCCCCTATGGATGAATCATTCACAATAAGATATATAAAATGCATTCACAACTATATTCACTCCATGCAGACTTTTTTAAGGGCCAATAGGCTTTAGTTGCATCATAGCAATGAACCATGATTTGCTACTTTCTAGACATTATTTATTAGTGCAGGATGAATAATAAATATTTTGGTTGATTTTCCTGGAATAAATAAATAATACAATTTTAAATGTGTATTTCTGCCAAACATATTTTATTTTAAATGTGTATTTCTGGACCAAAAGCTACTCTCTAAATTACACAGCTAAACTCTAACCCAGGCAGCAACATAGTGTCAGCCCTGATCCGGCCCACATCTGGTACACGTGGATTCGTGGATGTCTGTGAAATTTGATATTTTTCGGGTCTTTAAAATTAAGTCACAACGAATTCAAAAAACATCAAATAAAAAATAAAGGAGAAATATATTATAAACTTGCCTACCATGAGTAAACATAAAAAAAAATAAAGACCCTGGAAAAACAAATCATATAGGCTGCGTCCAAAATCGCACACTCTCTTATAGGTACGTATTTTGAATATGTAATTACTTAATGACTGTATAAATGTAATCCGGACGTCCTACATTCACCATGTTGTCATTATCATGTGGCCTATCAGCATCAGTTGCATCACTTCACTGCCATTCATAAATCCTCTCCAGTGGCCTCATGGGATAGTAAGTGTCTATGCACACTTCAGAATCTTGCCGAAAGTAGTAGGTCATCCGGGTACTTTTTGCTACTGTATTCGGTCACACTTTTTTGTCACATAGGCTACTGTTTTTCGCCTAATATATAGTAGGGAAGTATACGATTTCGGATCATGCAGCCATAGTCACATTGATTTAAAGCCCAACATGAGATGAGACTATATCCTTGATCTGGCCTCTTCTTTTGTCAAATAAACATATTTATTGCTGAAACATTTTTACAATTATTTCTAATTCTATTGAGAATGCAAATATTAATATCTAGTAATAGTGCTCTGCATGTTACATATTTCAGTTAAAGTTTGTCACTTGATTTACACAGGTCTAGAGAGTACAACAATCGTACAACGTGCCTTCCCCTTTAAGAAGCCC